>NW_010965946.1:732919-739198 GCF_000463585.1 Tarenaya hassleriana | reverse complement strand
TATATATATATATATATATTATGGAGCTGAAATTACACCATGGTAAAAGATTATGCGATGAAATTCAATTACACATATTCACAAGAAGTTGTAAACCGACTTCGTATCAGATATTTCACCAAAAAAAAAATGCATAGAAAGACAAGGAAATGGGCCGTGTCGAGTTACGTTGGTCAAGATTTTTCTTGTTTCACAAAAACGTGATTCGAAAGAAACTTTATACAAGATATATACGTGTATATACACATATTATATTATATTATATGTTTGAAAGCGTCCGACGGCACGGAAAGAGAGGGAGCCCGAGATTTTAATTAAATTTTCAAAAGAAAGGAAAAAAAAAAGGAAGAATATGTAATTGAAACCGTTGTGTTTGCGATTTTCCAAATTGGAAAAAAAAATCCGAGCATGGTTATTATACGACCGACAATCTATTTTCCAGCTGGCATCCTCTCTCTCTAGAAGAAGTTTCGTCTTTTCTTTATTAATTTACGCAGGCAAATATTCATAAGTCACACTCTCGTTTAGTCCACCTTTTTTTTTATCGTGCCTATGAATGCTAAGGAAAAAAAAAAGAAATTAACCGATACAATATTAAATATAAATTTATAAAAAAACAAAAAAGAGGGATAAGGAAAAGAGAAGAGAGAGGGAGTGAGCAGAAGATGTCGGTGGTTGATTGGACCCAACAAGTGAGGGTTTACTCTTTTATTAGTCTCTTGAGAGATAAAATCATCCAATCCGAAGTACATAAGAAGACGTACGATGTCCTTCTCTTTCAGTCAGAGACTTTCGTTTTCGGACTCATGGTGAGAATTTTGACCAAAAGGCTAAGAACATTTGTTTGATTTGGTGACGACGCTTGTGTTGTGCGTGTTCTTACTGTTCACGAACTGGCGATCATGCAAGGTGATGAGTATTTTTGATTAAAGAGTTGGTGTACGTATTTTGTTTTTCTTTTGGGTTATTGTTATCTCGAATCACGTGAGGTGACAGAGGACGGTGATCCCAAAGTGAACAGCACGAACACGTGCGACCTCATGTGCCCATAATGACACTCGTTGTTGTTCTTATTATCGATACTAATATAGTATTATCATTATTATAAGTTTCACTAAATGTTTGAAGTACTCCTCATCGCAACGCACTCTCCCTTCAGTCAAAACCCTTTTGTTTACACATAATCCTTCTGACGGATAACATGCAACTATTCTGACCTTCGCAACGCACTCTCCCTTCAGTCAAAACCCTTTTGTTTACACATAATCCTTCTGACGGATAACATGCAAATATTATGACCTTACTTTCCCCGTATCCCCCATCTTGTCCCCCCCCCCGCCCCTTTTTGTACGGTTTTCCATGTTCCATCACTTATTATAACATATATATATATTCATTCACATAAAACGTATACACCATTCACGCAGCACAAGCGGCAGTGTTTGTTTGTATCGCCATTGTCATTTTGTTGTATTCTCTTAGGACCATCTGGTAACTCCCGAGAAGAGAAAAAAGAGTAAGAAGGGAGGCGTTAACATTAGGAAATGGGAGTACATGAATACAATAGGTCTAATCAGACAAGAATACCTCCGATATGTATTATACATGATGCCGACAAATGGTTACACAGTCTGTTGCCTTCTAAACGTGCAAGGAGAATGGAGGGGAATTATGATTGCACTGCGGAGTTTGGTCGGTTTTTTTTTTTAATTCTAGAGTCAAAACAGTTTCAGTACAGAGACAAATGCACGAACCATGAATGAGAGAGGGCGCATGTCAGGATCGACGTATTTAATATTTCTCAACGACCAGCAAAGGGGAAACAAGAGCGATTTAATCAGTCGTGCAGTGATTATGGGCCGTGGAGCCCAATTTCAGTACACTCGTCTCAGAACCTTTACAGTCAAGAGTCTACGACACTGACCAGTGGAAGCCCTAATTTTATGTTGGCCGAAACAAAGTGCCAGAGAAAGAGAGACGCAGACATAAAACACGACAAATGTCCATTAAAAAAAAAACACCAATAAAAGACAAGGAAAAAAACCCCACCTTGCAACAGTTAAAGAGGTGAAAAAACAATAATCAGAGTAGAGCCAGATTCCACTTTCCCTTAAAAACGTTAAACAAAATAATCCGACGAGCAAAAACTTGGGGGAAAATGAAGAAGCTTTACTTACTACTACTCATCGTTCTGGCTCTCGTCCTTCACCAGTTTGATCATATCGTCGATTCGGAGAATGGTTATGGCGGCTTCAGTGGCAAACTGGCGAAAATTGTAATAGAAAAAGAAACGGCTATATGTTACGGAGAGCGTCAGGTGTCAACAATGAAGGAAACCATCCTACTTTGTAGAAATTCACCTGGATTATCTTCACTTTGCTCATTGCAGGTTCTATCACTCCTGCTTCCAAGTTGTTACGGATGGTTCCATTTAAGAGGTCGAGTCCCATACTGAAATTAAATTTCAGAGATGCCCATTTCAACAAACCGAACTCACCCAAAAAAAAAAAAAAAAAACTCAAAACGGAGGGAGGGGGATGACGATCGATCCATAATTACATCATTACCTCGAATAGTGCTTCTTATCGGCCTTGGTTTGTGCAGTGTGGTGGTATGCTCGTAATTTAGCAACTAACTCGGTCGCGTCTTTGGCGGCATTAACAGCAAGCACCTGAGAATTCGGATAATAATGGACCGTCCAATCCATTCGCACAAAAAAGTAACATGCAAGGGAAGAAATATTACTCATGGGATCATATGATGCCATACCTTGGGAATAATCAGCAAGGAATCAGCAAATTCAGCGATGGCCAATTGTTCACGGGAACCTAGGGTTGTTGCAAGATGCTCCAAATACACAGACAAAGCCGATTCAACTGCACCTCCACCGGCAACCACCTGTTTCACAACAAGACAAGACAAAACAAAAAAAAACTCGACCCTAAAACACCAGTTGACGAGATCTCTATCTTTGACAGGTTGCATGTTTAGAAATAACAATTTACCGTATTGGATTCAAGGGTCCTCTTGACAATACACAAGGCATCGTGGAGCGCTCTCTCCATCTCATCAAGCATGTAATCGTTCGCACCTCTTAGGATCAAGGAAACCTAATAGCCATCAATGATCAAGAGTTTGGTGTTAGTTTTAGAAAAAAACTTTAGAAAATAATTATATAAAAGGGATCGAATGAAGATAAGGTGTTTTCTTGAAACAGGATCAATGAAGAAGATCCGAGTTGGAGAAATTAAACGACATACCGCACTAGTTGTTTTGGTTCCCTTTATCAATATGACATCATCGTCAGCAATTCTCTCCTCCACAACTTCCTCTGCATATCCGAGGTGTGAGGGATCAAACGTCTCCTCCCCTTCCATGTCAGCAAAAGTGGTCACCTGATGAGCAAAGATATTCCAGTAATCAGTTGGGATTGATCTTTTCGAATATTTCAAATTGCCAACTCAGATTTTATAATCTGTAGCTGAGAATCACCAGAGTTGCTCCTGTTGCCTTAGCAACATGTCGCATGTCATCTTTGCGCACACGTCTAACAGCGATAGCTCCAGCCTCCACAAAGTACTGAAAAAAAATGAGATGGAACTCCATAAATTTTTTAAAAAAAAACCAGCATTATAGTCTCCGGCGAAGCAAAAAACAAAGCTTAGTAGTCAGAACTCAGAGCTTAAAAGGATCAAATCGAACTACTGTAAGAGCCAACACAGAGAGAAAAATTAGTCATGAAGCTCACTTTAAGAGCCATATCATCAATCCCTTTTGTCGTCAGAATTACATTGGCTCCAGCTTTCAGAAGTTTCTCTATTCGTTCTTTGGTTGTGTCAGCTTCTCTGTAAAAAACAAGGTTTTAACCACAAAATATATATGAAACATCGTCTATCACAAAATACCAGTGGTGAATATATATATCAACCAAATGTTTCTTTCACAGCTCAGGACAAACATCAATTACTTCAAGGAGAAAGAAGCATAAAACTACAATCCAAGTGAGCAGACAGTGTGTCAAATGATCTTGTACATTTGAATGTGTTTGTAAGTGCAAAACAGGCATCTTTACCTCTGGCGAATCCTTTCAAGTTCCCTTGGATCGGAAACAACAACCTGGACACCCAATTGCATTTTCGTCTTCTGCAAATTAAAGTCTAGGCAGGCAATCTTCGCTGGAGAAACTCGTAAAGGCATTCCTTGGGCAGCACGGCCAGTATTGAGTGCATATCCATTCAACAAGTAGCTATCTTTTGCACTTTGACCATGGGCTTTCAGAATATTGATGCCCTGAACAGTAGCAAGAGAACGGTTAAAGCATTAAAAAAGTATCAACCATGCTCCAAATATGCATAAAAGGAACTTCCACAGAGGAAAAGCAACAAACCTTGATAGGGTATCTTATTTCACCTCGAGCATTTGTCATCTTCACTGCTTGAACAGCATCCACAACCTTCAAGACAAATGTAAGCATAACAAATCAACCATGTTCAATCATCTCTGCAATTTAACATTTCTCTGGTTTTCTGATCTTAGAAAATAAAGATAGCATGAAAGGAATTGCTAAATTTAGGCTGACAAGAGTCATCCCAATTACACGACAGAACAGAACAATCCTAGAAACATAGAAAAAACATTAAACCCAAAACAGGCATATCAACATAAACATAAGGGTAAGACGAATTAGAAACATACCAGATTAGAAAAGAAATCACTGTCACCGGATATCAGCTTGGAGGACATACTGGTTTTTGCGCAGTTCACCAGAGAAGTTTTTCCAAGCTTATCGGCCTAGGGGAAGAAAAAAACATTAAAATATTGGAAGGGTCAAAAACACAACCAGGTGTGAAAGGAAAGCTGAACGAAGCAGGAAAACAGGGCTAACCTTTGTCGCCAACTTTTCTTCTATGTACTTGCAAGCTTCTCTCATCGCTAGCTGCTCGTAGCAAGGCATACAAAAACACAGTAGGAGTAAGTTTATACTGCTAGCCACCTAATATGAAAAAGACAACATATTACCCTGTATCCACTGATTATAGATGTCGGATGTATCTTATTCCTGACAAGATCATTTGCCCTCTGCAAATGAATTCATCAGATCATCAGTCATCAAACACTCGAGATATGTAACACCATTCACAGCTCTTTTTGAGAATCACAAGTAAATAGTTACAGTGTTACACATACAAATTGCTAAAACTAAAATCGATTGAAATAACCTTCAGTAACTCAGCAGCAACGATAACAACTGATGTAGTTCCATCTCCAACTTCCTTGTCCTGAAGTTCAGCCAACTCGACAAGAACCTGTCGCATAAAACAGCAGAACATGGGCCAATGCGGATAAGAATTCATAATTAGTCCTCAGAAGACTCCTCTCACCAATGACATCATGCAGAAAACACATGATGACGATGATGAGAAATCTATCCATAAACATCTATGTTCAAATAGTTCACCTTAGCAGCTGGGTGTTCGACCTCTAACATCCTCAAAATTGTGGCACCATCATTTGTAATTGTCACATCACCAATGTCATCCACCAACATCTGGAAAGGAAGGAAGCCAACAAGATAATGTTTGGGTTAAGGCGAAAATCTAATGTACCAATATAGAATTAGTTAACTGGGAATGGCTACTCATTTAAACTTATTCTAAACCGGCTAATCGAATCACAGATTTTCTCACTCGAAAACCTAAGGGAATCATCAGTGCTGTCAAAACACAGAGCCAATTAAAGGAATGCAACAGTGGCAAGCATATATTCGCTTGGGATAGACTGTCTATGTTAGATGCAAAGTAGAATACAAAAATTCAACCAGAAAAAGCTCGTATAGCAGTCGACATGGATGCAACACATACCTTGTCGAGCCCGACAGGACCAAGTGAGGTCTTGACAATGTTGGCAACAGCTTGGCAAGCCACCACTGCATTAACAACATAAAAAAGACGAATCACAATCACACCGGCAACAGATTCCTAGACCATACAACGTCAAAAGATAAACCCTAGAACTCGAAATGGAACTAAAATTTCCGAGAAACAAAAAACAAGTAAACCACGGAAGCAAAGAATGCGAAGGAGCGTAGGAAGCGAGAGAGAGAAAGAGTACCGTTCTGAGTACGAACATCTTGACCGGATTGCCTTTCGCCGGAAATATCAGGATTCTGAGCAGAGATCGACATTTCGGATGGTTTGACGAACAGCGACGGAGAACAAAAAAGGCGCGAAACAAAACCCTAGATCGGAGATCTGAGAGCTCCGCGAGAGAGGAAGAGCG
>NW_010965946.1:713261-732809 GCF_000463585.1 Tarenaya hassleriana | reverse complement strand
AAGAGCGGAGAACCCGAAACTTTGCGCTTACACTGGCCGATGAAAGTGGTTCTCGAACGTTCAAGGGGCACACTCAGGTTTTATGAGGGAAACGGGAAATGGACTGCGGGTTTTGAACAAATCGCTGAACGGGCGAATCAAGAAAGGGTATTAACAAAACGGCAGCGTTTAAGGCCCCTTTGCTTTCCAAAACATTAACTGGGCCGATTTTATCATGCCCACACTGTATAAGCCCACATATAATAAATGATCCATTATCCGTTCTCCATTACCAAACTATCAATGATGGAATGGATTTTAATCATTTCATATATAAAAAGAACCACGGTGATGAAATCGATTTGAGAAATGCAAATAATAATCCCACACACTAACACATGGAAATCAAAATACATTTTTTTTTTGGTGATCCGAATATAAATTAATGTCAATATTTACGGAATAAAACCCTTCTTTTTTTTTGCGGAATATGTATTTCTAATAATTAAGATTCAAGAAGCATGATTGATTGCTTTTGTTTCGCCTTTTTGTCTTCTTATTTATTTTTACGATTATTCAATATGATGATTATAATCTGTCGCCGGAGGAACCGTCGCCGGTATGGGCCAGGAGGGTGGAACGTGGGACACACGCGCCGTGATTGCTGGGGGAATGACAAGGGAAACTTGCCGTCAAGATAACGTCAACGTGTGAGTGCGCAGTCAACTTCAACCTTTAATTAATATTCGAAGTATTTAATCCTAAAAAAATTATGCGTTTAGCATTACATATTGAGACAAAGTGTATAATGTCATATTATATATATATATATAATTACAAACATCATAGTATATATATTTTATGATTAAATGTTAAAGATAAACTTCCGAAGAAATGGGTGTGTCCAATATTTTCCGAAACGTCACATTCAAACCCGCAACACGATAGAAGCGTGACCAAGCATGTCGTATTTACACAGACGCACACGCACAATCATATACATCATATACATAGAGATAGCTGCATGTCTTATACATGAGGAGCTTATCTATCTTAAAGTGGTTGGGAAATGTCGATACGAAAATGGGCTTACTCGCGCCACGTGGACGGTGGAGATTCACTACCGGAACGAAATGTGGGATGTGAGAGTGTCTTGATGATGAAGACATAAAATGTACGTAGGTCATGACTCTCATTTGTGGTCGATTTCAGACCAATTGGTCCCAAAGCCAATAGACTTTATATATATATATATATATATGCGTGTGTGTGTGTATGACCCATTTTTTTTCATTTTCAGCAAGCTACGATGCATGGAACGCAACCCTTCTCCATCTCTATCGCGAGATATGCATAGCATGTGGTTGACGTGGAATTAAAATCACGTCAGAGATGAATGAATATATATTCCCTCGCATTATTCAATGTATCTGAATAATCCCAAGCATTGCTTACAATAGTAACATTTCCATTTAGGTATACAATATATACATATATATATATATATATATATATATATATATATATTCATCTCATCAACTCTCAACAAAAACTCGTGTTTCGATGGATCATTGGATATACACTTGGCAATGACGAGTATACGTAAGATATTATTCAGGCTATCCCCATGTTATCTTTTCTTATTTTTCCACACATATATATATGTATACATGTATGTACACGTATATTGATACGTACCAAGCTCGGGGGTTTCAAAGAGAACGGCTTGCCTTTACTTGTTCTGATACATTAGATTATATACAACTTTAAGAAGGTTAACCTAGGAGATAATTAAGGAAACCCAAATCTCGAGCTATTAACAACCTCCCGTAATACATGATATACGATATATCACATTACCCCCCTCAAGTTGGAGCATATATGTTATCTATGCCCAACTTGTCCAAGAATGTGTCAAACTCCTTCTTCCCGAGCGATTTGGTGAAGATGTCTGCAAGTTGGTGGTGAGTCGATACATGGCGAGTGACGATGTTGCGGTTGGTAATGTGGTGGCGGAGGAAGTGACAGTCAACCTCAATGTGTTTCGTGCGTTCGTGGAACACAGCATTTGCTGCAATTTGCAAAGCTGATTGGCTGTCACTATGAAGCGCCATAGGTGCAGCATGATCGACACCGAGGATGTTCAACAGACCCTTAAGCCATAACAATTCGCATGTCGTAACAGCCATTGCACGGTATTCAGCTTCAGCCGAAGACAAAGAGATCGTATGTTGTTTCTTGGATTTCCACGAAACGGGAGATTGTCCGAGATGAATGATCCAACCAGAAAGTGATTTCCGTGACGTAGGACAACCTGCCCAATCGGAGTCACACCAACCATATAAGCGGAGATCGGAGTCTGACCGAAGGAGAATACCTTGTCCCGGTCGGCGTTTGAGATAACGGACAACTCGAAGTGCTGCCTCCCAGTGATCGTGTCGCGGTTCGTTCATAAACTGTGACAAGATATGAACAGCGTACGTAATGTCTGGGCACTGAAGCAGCAGACGAAGTAATCTCCTGTTCTGTACCAGCGGAAACCAAGGCAGTTTTCAGTTGCGGGGTTGGTTTCGAGCAATTCTGGGGAAGCAGAGGTCTGATCAGTTGGGTCAGAGGCTAGCGCATGATCAGCTGATGAAAGATGATCAGGTGGAGCAGAAGAAATCACAGGCGGAGCTGGATATACAAAAACATCACTATCATCGAGATGCAGAGGAGCCGAAGGTTGTAAATGCACAGTCGATGGAGAAGAACCCAGTTCTTCCTGGAAAGGAAACCGATCTTCACAGAAGACGACGTCGCGAGAAACCTGGAACTTCCGTGTTTCCAGGTTAAAAACTTTCCATCCTTTCGTTCCCGATGGGTAACCAATAAAAACTGATTTATGGCCTCTTGGAGCAAACTTATCTCCAATTCGATTTTGGTTGTGTACATAACACAAGCTTCCAAAAATACGAAGATGATCGTAAAGCGGTGCATGGCCGTGAATCAGTTCGTACGGGGTCCGACCATCAAGAACTGATGATGGAGTCCGATTGATTAGATATCCCGCCGTTAACACACTGTCCCCCCAATATTCGATAGGTAAATTTGCTTGAAACATCAATGCTCTTGCAACATTTAATATATGACGGTGTTTCCGTTCAACTCGTCCATTCTGTTGAGGTGTCCCGACGCATGACGTTTCGTGAAGAATTCCCTTTTCAGCAAAGTGATGTCGGAGACACATAAATTCTGAGCCGTTGTCCGATCTGATTTTCTTAACATTGCTGTTAAATTGACGTTCTACGAGAGCAAGAAAATGTCGAAGTTGTATTGATGCCTCAGCTTTGTTCTTTAGCAAATAGATCCATGTGCCACGTGAGAAATCATCAACTATTGTCAAGAAATATCGTGCTCCGGAGAACGAGGGTGTTCGGTACGGCCCCCATAAATCACAATGAATCAACTCAAAAACCTCCGAGCTTTTATTGATACTCAACGGGAAAGAATCTCGTGTCTGTTTTGCACGCAAGCATACATCGCATTGCTTATTAACGAAAGAACTAGCAGCAGAAAATTCAAAACTCGGAATCTTTGCAAGCACACTCGGTGAAGGATGACCCAAACGCTTGTGCCAGACTTCAAGAGAAGGAGAATCCAACGTCCGAGTAGCTGCAAGATTCGCTGTACTGCGAAAATAATAGAGACCTCCTTTCATATCACCCGCTCCAATCGGCGTCTTGGAAATGCGGTCCTGGATGAGACAGAATCGTGGAGCAAATGTGACGAAGCAATCAGAAGCAGCCAATAGTTGAGAGACGGATATCAAGTTAGCATGAAGACCAGGAACGTATAAGACATTCGAAATTCTGAGATGGTGGCCGAGTGTAACAAGACCCGATTCAATCGATAATGTCTGTCGACCATCAGGAAGAACAACCGAACAAGGCAAAGTCGAATGGAGATATGTGAAGGCAGATTTATCCCCTGTCATATGCTGAGAACATCCAGTGTCTAAAATCCAAGATAGAGTTGTAAGCTTACCAGTCATGTTCTCTGAGCATTCGGTTTTCCCGACATTGAGCATTGTCAACAGGGCCTTCCACTGATCTTCGGTAATGCCAGGAACGAATCCTTTATCAGCATCTGTCACAGTCGGCGAGGGGACAACAATGTTCGCGGAAACTTGAGCAGCATTTGCGCGAGCTATCGGTGTTCGGCTTCGATCTCCCTGATTGGCTGGAGCAGAGATTCCTCTGCCTCTTCCGGCTCTGTTTCGGGGTCTTTCTCCCCACCAGTCGGGGAAACCAATGATTTTGAAACAACCTTCTGCAACATGGCCAGCTCTTCCGCAATTCGAACACACAAGCGAAGCATCCTTCTCGGTTGGTTTGTGACGGGATTTCAGCATAGGGTTCGGTACAGAGCGTACCGTGAATGCTACAGCATCGTGTCTGTCATCGGTATAGCTGGTGACATGCTGGGTTTCCTCGTCCTGAATCACCATGTTATAGGCTTCCTCGAGGCTTGGTAGAGGTTGTCGCGAAAGGAGATTAGATCTCACAGTGCCGTATCTCGTCTCATCAAGGCCAAGAAGAAATTCATATAACCGATCTTCATTCCTCTCTTTTTCGAGTGTAGCTGCAATGTCGCACGAGCAGCGACCACATTTGCAAACTTTCAAGGATCTAAAGTTTGCTAGATCGTCCCATAATTTGGTCAGCTTTCCGAAGTATGATTCAACTGTCATTCCGTGTTGCCTACAATTGGCAAGATCACTTCGAAGTTTAAGAAGACGAGGAGCGGTAGTCTTCCCAAACCGACGCTTCAAATATTCCCACAAATCTGTAGCAAATTCACGATGAACCACATCGGAACGAAGGTGCGGTTCCAGAGTGTTCTTTATCCACGAAACAATGAGTGCATTGTTCGTATCCCAATCTTCGAAGTCCGTTGAATCAGTTGCAGGTTGTAGAATGGATCCATCCACGAATCCAAACTTCTTTCTGGATTTGAGTGCTTGACGGATGTTGATTGCCCACTCATCATAGTTGTCTCCACGAAGCAACGGCCGAGAGAGGATCAATCCGGGATTGTCACTTGGGGTCAGGTCGTACGGCGATATTGTTCGTCGGGGAATCGCTGTGTTGTCTCGCCCATTCATCGTCGATGTTGAGTTCGAAGGGTTGGTCGTGTCGGGGTTCGAGTGAGGAGTCGGGATCGGTTCGGCAGATGTGTTTCCGGTATCGGTGGCCATTGATTCGAAAGTTAAAGCGGATGTTGTGGTGGTCGGAGCTCTGATACCATGATACGTACCAAGCTCGGGGGTTTCAAAGAGAACGGCTTGCCTTTACTTGTTCTGATACATTAGATTATATACAACTTTAAGAAGGTTAACCTAGGAGATAATTAAGGAAACCCAAATCTCGAGCTATTAACAACCTCCCGTAATACATGATATACGATATATCACATTATATATACATATATATATATACATACGCGTATTAATTATACGTGGGTTTTGGTTTCTGACGTAAAAAGGAAGGAAAAAAAAAAGATATTTCGTGGGAGTTGACTGTGGCATTCTTTTAACGTGGCCACTGACCCAATCTTCTCACATTGGTTGTATTGTACTCGTAACTTGCCTTTCCAATTTTAAATATACACCAAAATATGGGCCCCACCTCATCCACCTAATCCCAACCATCGCGTTTGATAAAATTCCCAAAACCAATCTTATAAAATAACATGCAAAAGAAAACAACCCATAAAATTTATACTAGTATAGTATATATATATGTATACATGCGTATATATATATGTGTGTATATACATATGTATAGTTTGTTTGTGCGTGGGTCTGAAATACGGTTCATTAAATTTATGTTAACTGAAGAAGACTCCGTGTTGCACGAGATATCGAATATCGGTTGACTAGTCTCCGTATACTTACATATTATATATACATAATAAATTGATACAGTAAATATTTATTTTATTTATAGATATACAAATAGATGTAAAGGAGTTATATTTTATATATCAACACGCTTTGCGTACAATATATTGTGATTTGGCGTGTATTTCAATTTTTTTCCCAAAGGAAGCATTAACATATATGAACATATTTTTACAAAAACAAAAACTATATGAACATACTTATGTAATTTTCGTTCTATTCCAAAAAAGAAAGAAACTGCACAGTTTCATATTAATATGGTATAAAATAATTGATTATATTTGATTACAGAAAATAATAAATAGAGACATATGGGGTGAAAAAGCCTGTCACGCTCTAGAAGAGAAAGTAGATATACGACATCTCCCAAGTTGCCCCCTCACTTTTTGGCGGTGCGTGAAAACCCGGAAAAGGACAAACGAGACTGAAAGGTACAGGTGAATAATGGAGGGAGGGCCCGGGGGTAAAAACGTCATTTCGTTTTACTAAATTGTTTAAGGTTCTTCCTTCTTTCCTTCGCCTCCACCTCCACCTCCACCTCCCAAGTCCCAACCGAAAACGACTGCAAAGCAACCTGCGGTCTACCTGCTTATTACGCTAATCTATTTCTATATTTATTAATATTTCCTTGGTTGTCTAAATTTTGTCTCTCAATATAAAATTTATGGACCGACTTGCTATTAAATAACCTTTTTTACGTATAAATATAAATATACAGTTATATATAAACCATTCACCAGATCTCTCTCTCTCTCTCTCTCATATATACACAGTTTATCTCCCTTTCCTTCGTCTCCATCTTCTATGAAAATGGTTGATCTTGAAACTGTGTGTTGCATGTGTGGTGATGTGGGTTTCCCTGACAAGATCTTCCGTTGCAGCAAGTGCCATAACCGCTACCAACACTCGTAAGCATATATATATACACATATGTGTGTGTGTGTGTGTGTGACTGTTTGTGTTTTCATCACCATCATCATCTTCGTCAGTATATATAGAGTGCTATGAGCGGATATTGATAATCTAATTAAGATGGGTCAGCTTTATTAATCGCGAGTCAACGATAGTTTATACATTTGTAATCTAAAATCGTGTGATCAATGATGTCTACGATATAACGTTGTTCTCTGATGAAAGCTCGTACATATATGTGTTCATATATATCCATGTGAAACCGAGAAAGAACAACAAAAAACTTCAACCATGATACCATATATATACATGCATCATCATCATCATCATCATGGTCTATAGGTACTGCAGCAGCTATTACAGCGAGCAAGGGGAGCAAGTTGAGGTGTGCGATTGGTGTGAGAGCGAAGCGAAGAGAAAAAACGGCGGGAAACATGGCAACGGCGGCGGCGGCTCGTCAAAGAGGTCGTACCGTTCGGAATATTCCTCCGCCGACAGTATCAAACAACAAGTTCGCCAAGGGAATCTTACACCTCCTCCGGCCGACAAGGCTAAGATCGGCGGCGTACCTTCTCCTCGGACGACAACTCGCAGGTACAAGCTTCTCAAGGATGTCATGTGTTAATTAGGTGTTAGAACAACGGATATATATATATATATATATATTGTAGGAAGAAATAAAGAAGAGGTGATTAAGATGTTGTTTTGGGCCATTATAAGTTGTTAGAGATAAAAAAAAATGAAATAAATTTCCTCCCTATATATGATGGCTTTGCTTTTTCTTCTTCTTTTTTTTTTTATGTGTGATATCTCTTTTGGTGGTATAGTTACGTCTTAGGTTTTCATCTAAATGGCAGACTCTTCAAGTCCAAGTCACGTATGATGAACAATTAATCCCACATGACAAACTTTATATATGTGCTCCTACCCGGCATGGATCAATTGAATCTACCAATTTAAAATTTGGATTATATATATTAATGATTACCCCATGTTTTAAATTTTATACAGAAAAGGCACACTCTCGTGCTTTTAAAGTTGGAAAGAATGCTAATATCATTCAAGGCATAGACCCAAAATACCCGACACACGTACACGTACGTACACGTACACGTACGTATATTGACTGTATCATTCCCGGATATGTATGCATGCACGTATATGTATGTATCGGTGCGTACACATGCGAGTGTGATTGTGTTATGATAGACACATCGACATATATTGTTGAGATTCTGCAGGAAAAAATTAATGCTCTTTGTAAGCGATTTGCCGAGTTGCCTTTTTTTCGGACCAAAGAAGATGGAATAAAAACTAAAGCTGCCAACTTTTTTTTTTCCAACTTCTTGCAATTAAATACGTTCAAAGTCCCTTTTTTTCGATTCCCTTCGCCATTTGTTCACGTCGTTGCCAAAAAAAAAAAAACTCTCGTAAACAAACACGTGGAGTATATAATTTCGTTCCATCATATCATATCGTGTACATGGTAAATACACACGTGTACTTTTTGTAATTTTATTGTACGAATAATATCTAGGCTTATATATGCTAAAACCGGGGATTTATCTATCTTTGGAGACTTTGTATTATAAATTTTATGTTACATGTGATCTATCCATGACTGATGAGTCACGAGTAATATGAGTTGCTGCAATGATTCTAAGTGTCTCTTGTTAGAAGATTTGAATAATAGTTATTTCAAGATTTCATTTGCAAACCAACCCTGCCGAAAGACACACCGTGTTAGCATGTGTTCCTCCTCCTATGTCACTCGTATTTAAATTCAGTACATTATTTGTTGATGTATATATTGCTTACGCGTTAATAAATATACATATATATATATATATATATATTGTTTTCCATTATGTATAAACTTTCTAACTCAAGAAATCAATGTATGTGTATGTGGTTACTCGTTGTTCCTTTTTTTTTGTACAAGAAATTCAGTGAGGGCGTTTCGAAGACTGATAAATCGCAGCTCTGTGTATTTGTCGGTCCATATTTTTCCGCCAAAGTACAAGTTTGAAAATTTTTAGTAGTTTTTCTCTCATATATAATAAAATTTTAAATGTAATATTTACAACCAATAAAATATACTCAATTTGTAATTTCTCAAATAATAATATATAATTTACGTTGATAATTTTTATAATTATTGTTTTTGAATAATTTGTACAGTAGCAAAAAATTAATAATTGATGATTTTTATGATAAATTTTAAATATATTTTTTGGATATATAAATAGAAAATTTGAAAGTTTTTTTTGAGTTTATTTCTAAATCTAATTTTAAAAAAGTAAAATTTTAAAAGCCGCTGAGATGTCTTAGTTTTGAATCTTTGATTCTCATCACATACCTTTTATCAAGACATACTTTTTGTTCAGACAGTTGAACATTGTATACTCTGATTTGTTCGTCAGATGCCTTGCGATACAAGTAACATGTTTAAACATCGAGAAGCCTTTTTATTTTTTTTAATCTACATGATCATGGGATCCGATTAGTCTACAGGTTGAGATGACATGAAGTGATCATGAATATGAGAGATTATTTTACTAATTTCTACTGTAAATACGAGTTTTAACTATATATATATAGTATCAACCGTTATTTTTCTCAGCTTTTATTTTCTAGGTTTTTATATTATAAATTTGATTCGTTTCTTTGGTCTAAGATTTACACAAACCGATGCTGATGTCTTGATGTTATATAGCCGTTTCACAAAATATGTTTACGTCATCTCCATATCTCCGACAGCAACTGCGGCTGCGGTGAAGAACAGGCCATTCTCCTGGTCTTCCTCCGAGGACAAGGTTCTTCCCATGATACCTCTGCGCATATGCATATCTGTCTGTCTCTGCTATGTGTTTAGTCATCGAATTAGTCCAATTGATGACGCTGGTTTGCCAGAATTCTGACTGTTTTCCAATTTCGAGTTTTTCTTATCAATTTGTTGTAATTTATCGTGCATTGACTCCTAGGACTGAAATGACTGCCGTGGACGCTAAATTTTGTTGCTTGTTGCCCATGTCCCGCTGCCACCGCCACCAATCCGGTTTCTAATTGTCGCTGGCCACGTTGTCTTGATATTATTATGGTTATAAACTCGATTTGGTTGGTTATGCTTTTGAGGATAATTAAGTTCTGTTTGGTGTATCTGAAAATGAGCTATAGGTGGAGGTGGCAGAGTTGCAACAGCGTAAATGGCGAGTTGGCAGCACTGAGAGCAGGAAGGGACGCAACAATGGTGATAGAACCACAGATAAACAAAGGTATCACTTTAACAACGATAAAATATATATTTATATGAAATGAATGTGTTCACTGACATCTAGGGTTTTGACCGGGACCCCCATAGTAGAAGTAAGTTCCCCAATCCTTACTTGACAAAACATTCAAATTATAACAAGTTGGATTAGTAGCGCTGGATCCAAGTCTTCCGGGATCTCTCAGGACATTCGACGTATCGACTACGCCTAAATTTCGGAAATAACTTGCCTTTTGAAATCCTTCATCTGCAAAATGTCCACTCCCCATATCCGTAGTGGTGTGTTGCCCGTTCGTTTTTTCGTACGTAACTTCGCCTCCCCAATCGATACGTGATGCACCGTTTGCTAGCTTTGGAACTATAGAACCGGGCCAATACCCTATAACCTTGTCTTCATATCCCAACCACCAATTTCCTGTTTTTGGATCCTAAGATGGACAAGATGATGGTTTTAATCAACATCAAATTAGTATTGTTTGGATAACAAGGAATCTAATTAGTGTTTGAGCTTTACCTTGGAGATAAGCAACGTGATACCATATTGAGAACCACCATAGGTGGATATGGGTTTGATTGAGGCACCAAGAGCAAATGCGTTACTGGTCTGAACAAAGCCTGGGCATTCAAGATTGTAGCAGCCTGTGTCTTTGTAAGAATCCCTCTGTTTTTGTTTGGAGAACTTGTTAAATGACCCATACTCTTTGAATGGAGAAAAAGAAAGAAAAAATCTACCAAGACCAACAAAAAACTTACGGTCCAGAAAGTAAATAATCTTGGGTCATTTTTACCTCCGGCAACCTATCATTACAAGAATAAAGGATTTGAATTCACAATTAGAAATGAATATTGAGCTGAAAGGTGTTATAAAAAATGAAATACCTGCCAACCAGCTTCTAAGGTATGGAGGTCAAAATCCCTAACTCCATTTACGACCCAGATCTGAGCCAAACTAAACCCTTTAGCATCTTCTTGGACTTCGGGGTTCCATACGTTTATCCACGCTTTTCCTCCATTATATGTACCTCCTCTAACTGACACAACTGCATACTATAGGTTCTCCAACACACAATGAAATAAAAAGACAAAAGGCATAAGGGGCATACGAGGGAGGAAATATAATAAGTTGAGCTGTGGACGTGTGGGCAAATACCTCACGGGTTTGTATTGTATTTTGATACTTTTTACCGTATTTCTCGCCTCTTAACAAGTCTTCTTTTGTTAATCTTCTGATCGGAACGGTGTTTTCGGGGCATTCACCGTTCATGCGCCAAAGTTGAGCCACAACTTCCGAATCCATAGCATTGTCCGAATGCATAGCACTCCGTTTGAAAAGATCTTCTATATGAGAACTAGGCCTCATCTATTTACAATATTTGTCAAGTGCAGGATAAAGATTAGTAACTAATTAATAAACAAGTAAAACAAAGAAAGATATGGGATATTCCAAATGGATACATGATATTGTATATAATATACCTGGATAGTGTGGTTTCTAAGTAGAGGATCATCAAAAGCCGGTTGTTCAGTAATGACAATACAGTCTATGATATCTCCATCTGGGCTCTGTTTAATTTACGGATTAAAATAAAACATATCTTTATAGCTTTTTGAATTTTTTTGTATATATCATAAAATATTGTGCTGCAGCACTTTGTGTGTATGTATATACCTGAATGGATTTAAAAGGAGGCTTGTTGTGTTGCTTCAACCGTCTTTGGATTTCGTCTTCCGAGATTTTGAGCTTTTTGGGTTCGGCAGAACCTAAGCCTAAGGCTATCGTCAAAAGGACGAGAATAAAACCTATTCTTCGATTATTCATGATCCTGCGAAAGAAACTCAAATTTCTGATGAATACTTGGTGGAATAATTGTATTCTGTGCTGTCTATATATGCACACACACATTAATTGCATGATATTACCAAATATGATGATAATTATTATGGAGTGCTGCCAAATATTAATTTTGTAGATTACGTAATATTACCAAATATGATATGAGAAACCGATATTTTAATATAAGACCCGCGTTTAATTTTGCAGATTATGTGGTTTTTGTGAGAAAGTCAAGTGAGAAGTTTACCAGGCATTCTTGAAGTGCCTTGATATATTTAGTACTGGAATAATTAAAAGAAATGACTTGCAGAATTTGTTAGTCGACGATTCTTTATGGTTTTCCCAAATTTGCAAACATGATTGTTCATCATCTCAAGTCTAAGTCTTACCTTTTAGCAGACGATAGACCTCATATACTGTTATAGATTTGAATAAATCTAATGGATTAGGGCCAATATTGAATTTTGACATATTGTATGCCAAACAAAAAATTCGTATAGAGAGTGACGTATTTACGTAAATATGTGTGAAGAAAACAATGTATATGTATATATATATAAATATGTATACCTGTATGTAAATATGTATGTGTATGTATATATATGTGTAAATATTATTTATTTATTTTTATATTTGATTAATAATTTCTTATTTTTTAGTCTTTATTTTATAAATAATAAATAAAAAAGCATATATTAAAATAATAAATTAAGAATATATGTATATGTATATACATGTATGTATATATATGTATGTATGTACATAGATATCTATATATGTATGTATATACATGTATATTTATGCATATTAATTTATGTGAATAAAACATTACGCATAATTATTTATATATGGATCTCTATATATATCAACTTTGACTATTCCCAATAGGGCCAATACAGTTGTTTTTTCATGGAAATTATGTGTCTTTACATATAAATATACACATTTAAATTGGTATATGTTGCTTAAGACAATTTTCTAAATATATAATATTATATTACTAACTTTTTATTCACAAAATTTATGATTTAAGAAAAAATATATTAATCATATTTCATTATATTTATATTCTATATGCATTAATATTATATTGATTAATTAAATTATGTATGTATATATATATATGTAGGTGTATATATACATATATGTATATATTTATTTAATAATTATATTATTTGCTTTTGTGTTGATTATTTATTTATTTATTATTTATTTTTAATTTTAAATCATATGTATAATGAAATGTATATTTCATATATAAAATATACTACAAATAATTGATGTAAAAATGACGTTCTAAAATTGTGAAATAGTATATATAATACAAGATTTACAATTGAAAAATATCATCGTAGAATATGAAATTAAAATGTGTTTGAAAATATTTCTGTGACAAACTATTTATTGACATCAAACATATACATCATATTGACAAAACAACATCTACCGAATTGAGCTTGTATTAATATAATATATAGACGTGTAATATGTTATGGTGGCTTGGAGCTTCTTCAAGGAGAGTTTCTGCTTATGGATATCCAAATGAATGCAAAACAGATTTCAGAATACTGGCGTTAATAGATTCTTCCTCCCTAGGTTTTTTTTTTTGGAATAGATGTGATTGTGTATTACTCATAGAAAGGGGTTACAAAACGGATTCCCATGTTAAGTGGTAAACAAAATACAGCCGATTTGCTGCTCAAATCTCCAAATCTATCTTAGGCTTGTTGTAATGGAATACCAATCCTCCAGTAGACTGTTGTTGCTAGGGCTGCTACGTAGCTGTAGAAACAGCAAGAGAGTTCTCATCCGACGGTCCAGCTTGACACACGTTTCCTGAATTGATCTCGACTTTGCTTTAAATATTCGAGCATTACGTTCCTGCCATACAATGTCTACAACCATATGTGCTAGCAATTTCGAAAAGAGTACTCGGTTTCTGCTATTATCATTGTTCGGTCTAGAACGCCATTCTTGTCATTGTTCAATGTCTAAAGGTGGGCATTCCCAACAACATTCTGCATATGGAGTCCATACCCCCGAGCTATATTCGACAGGTAGTGGGTTCTTTTGTTTTTTCTGGGTAGATTCGTATGTAGATTCGTGTGAATATACGCCTGTATATTTTTGATGGTTAAAAAATAGTTCTTTATTCTTTGTCTAAAAGTTTTACAAATTTTAAAAAATTACAGAGAGTATGCAATGATCCAAAAAAAATTTTGGAGTGTGTGCTAAGTGATTCGCTGGGAAGGCTGCCATCACCGCGATTGCTAGCCAAAGCCAAAGGATTTTATGCCTGCTCTGCTACGATATGGATATCCTTTTCTTCATTTCGTTCACTGTTCTGTTATTTTTTCTCCTCATGTTGCCTAAATATCTACTTTGGTTTTGCTTTGCATGAATTGGGCTCAAGTTTCGTAGTTTTTCCAGATGAGTGATGGGCAAAGCTATTTCTTTAGGGTTTCAATCTGCTTATCTATGTATTAGATCGCGATATTTGTATTGGTTTTGTATACTGATGTTAATTTAGGGGTGTTCTATTCTCTTCTTCGTAAGACCGATTTTTTGGTTTTCAGTTATTGGTTTTGGTTAGTCTTTAAATCAAAATGGTTACATGCTATTCTCTTAAGTCCATACATATATAAAAAAAGGAGGAGATCCATCGGATAAACCTGTGATAGTGCAGTTTCTTGCAAATGAAACAACTAAGAGCTATGTACAAGCTTAAAAAACTTGCATTGAAAGTGAGTAATAATCAATCAGACATATATAATATAATACACAAACAATGTATAGTTTTTGAAAACTCGCAGATTAGTTATTTTGTATAAACATCTTTTGACACAATATTATATATATATATATATAATATTTGTTTTATTAGCATTAGAAATTATGATTTGGATACTAAAATTAAAATGTATTAGAAATATTGTAAAAATTGAATAACCGATAATATGTTTTAACACTCGATTTATTGAAATATGATTTAGGTTTTGAATGGATGGAGTTTTTATTTTGGGTTTTTGGTTTTTGGCTTTTTGTTTTTATAGATTTGTAAATCCAAAAAAATGTAGTTTTTAGTTTTTAGTTCATTTTTTTTTCTATAAAGTAGTTTTCCTACCTTTTAGGAAAACCAAACTTAAAAAACTTGATTGGCAATTTTTTGAGTTTTTAAAATCTAAAAACTCTAAAAGCTCTCTCCATTCAAGGCCTTAATGTGAATATATGTTCATTCTATTGTTAAAATATAATTCGTAAATAATAAGATAAAATTTAAAAATATAATTATTTCAAAAATTAATGGTTAAAAATGATAAACAATCTATTTTATAGGTAATGAAATTCCTAATGAATATATATATATATATATATATATATATATCAATATTTATAGAGCTAAAATATATGAAATCCTAGATCTAAATATTATTTTACATTTCTTCAATATGAATTCAATCTCGAACAGCTGTGTCTCAATTCCATTTCTTCAACACTTGAAAATATAGAGATATGTGTTCTACCTTCTTGTATTAATACGGTTCAATTTATATATTTAAATCATTCAACCTATTCATCAAATATTATAATTTTTACAAAATATAGTGATATTATTCCTGTAGTAAATATATAAATATATAAGCTTTCATATCTTATCATTTAGTTTTTCAAATCGTGACATAATAATAATTTGGATATTTGTTTTACCATTTATTTTATAGAAAAAACTTATATTTCTATATTTTATTTATATTTATTTTCTTGGTTACAAGGTTTATTGAAAAAACACTCCAATTGTATCAATAGGTTCAATAAAATTTATTTAATAAATTATATTATTAATGATTTCTAGATTCTATAAATCATAAATAGATAACAAATAATAAATTTTACATTCATTTTAAAAGATAATACTATTGAAAAAGGTTGATACCACCATTTATAAAATTCTCAAAGAAAATTGTAAAATATGTATATACCACGATTTGCTAGCGTTGACAAATAAAAAACAATATTTACAAGGTTTGTCAAATAACAAAATAAAAAAAAAAATATATACTTAGATTTAAAAATCAATATCTATTCTTATGTTGCATATATTATTGGAGTTTTTGCTTTAGTAAAATGAATAAATTTATAAATGATATCGTAACTCAGAAAATTATTTTTTATTTATTATTCAAAGTAAATTTAAACATTTTAATTTAGTTGCAATCAATATAATTAAAACAATTTATATCAAACTTTGTTTCTAATCAACTAACATATAATTTAGAAAAAAAAAACAGAAATAATATCGTAAACCTTTACGTACGAGACGATCATGAAGAAGAGATTCGATTACAAGGCATAATAAATGACATAATAAATATTGCATAGTAAATCCAAAACATATCGAGAAAATTATTAAAGTATAAATAAATTTATATATTTTTAATAGATTCATATATAAAATAATATCAATATTAAGCATACTAATACTTTTTAATTAATCAATTGTTAGTCAACACATATTTGTTTAAAAAGATTATATAGGTGAAAAATTAAACATTATAAAAAATAGTTAATGTCAAATATATAAATTTAATATTTAAAAAATTATAACTATAATATTTAAAAATATCATTTTTATTATCCTAATAACTATTTTTTATATATATAGAAGAAAATAAACATCAATAACGAAGACAATCAGAACAAATTGGTGACATCGAATCTATACAACGTTTATGCAACGACATTCATATTTTTTTACTATTTTTTTCCTATACACAAATAATATAATGTTGATTTTATAATAATTATTTTTACATATATATTTTTCCTACAACAAATAAATATTCTATTTCAATTTTTGATTTACTCATATCAATGAATTCTACAAAAATATAATAAACAAGAAATATTTCATACAATATATGTAAAACTAAATATCATCAAATATATAGATTTAATCACTTTTAAAACAAATCACAACTACAGTATTAAATAATAATATCATTTTTATTAGTAACTTATGATAAAAATTTTGTATAGATCGGAAAAAAATATTTAGAACCCAATAACAAATCATTGATATAAAAATTAATCCTAGAGAACAATAGATCTATTTGTATTATATAGCAAACAATAATGATTTTATCATATTTAAAATTTATCGATAAATTCAATCTATATTAAACAAATAATTTATATCATTTTACAACATTTATATTATCTAATAAAAAAAGATTCAAACATATATATCAGATAGACAAAGATACGTATCTTTACTATATACAAATATTGATGATTTTACAATAATATTATATTACTGATATAATTTTATCTTATATTAAATAAATTATTTAATTAATTTTCCAAATTATATATCATTATTTCAAAAATATAATCGAAATATAATAAAAAATAACCCGCGCATCGCGCGGGTCCTCAACTAGTATTATGATAATAATGTAGAATATTTTCAAATCTGAACAAATGTGATGATAGTTAGTGCTGCCAAATATTAATTCATAAATTACGTAATATTACCAAATATTATGATAGTTATGTAGAATATTTTCAAATCGAGATTTAGGCCGAAGTTTTGTAAAACGCAAAGCCACCACCTCATAGAAAATACTTTGGAGAGATTCAATCCATAAAATAAATGGCCGAAAAAATACATAACAAATGAACTGGAAATTCTTAAACCCAAATGGCATGAAAGCCCAAGCCCAAATGCTCATGCATGTTATCCGCCAAGCCACGTATCAAATCTCACAAAACTAAAACACACGCAGCAAAAGGATTCGAAACTAAGACATCTTAATCGGCTTTTAGAATTTTTACTTTATTTTTTTAAAATAGACTAAGTTAGACACGCGATGCACGGGTTATTATTTTTTACACTAGACGAAGACACGTGAGCTGTGCGGGTTATCCTGCTTTTTATTTATTATCATTTTATAAATTTTGTTGATATAAATGATATATATTATTTATTTGATATAAAGAAATATATGAGTAAAATTAAATTCTTATAAACTCATAATTATATTGTTTGTGTTGGAAAAATTAAGTAAAAGAATCTACATTGCATAGATGTTGTATAATATATAAACCAAATGGTATTAGTTGAAGACCTGTAAACCAGTCTATAATATATAAACCAAAATTATTAATTATGTTTTATGTTTAAATTATATTATAATTATTTTTATACGTTAGTCCTTAAACCCAATCTTATCCCAGATCATGTTCCTCAGTCTCCATAAATCTCTTTCCTTCGGACTCCGACCATTCTCTTCGTGCACTGAAGTCGAAGATCCTCTCCGCCGCGCCAAATACTCATGCGGCGGAGTTCTCACCCTTCCACCGCCGCCTTCGTCGGAATTCTTGTCACCGCCATCTTCGTCGTCGTTGTATTTACCGTCGCTCTCTCTCTTACCCCGACACTTGTATTTGCTCTCCAGAATCTTCGATCCGTCAGGGACGTTTATCGGTAGCAAACGAGCGGTGGATTTGGTTCTCTGGTTACTGGCAGAGGAATCAGCGGGTTTTACCGGTTTTCTCGACAACCGAAATAGGCATCGGCCTTCTCAAATAAATGGGTACCGATGGTTTTAGAAATTTTATAATTTGTGTATTTTTTTTTATGAAATTTGGGTATATTTCTCAACAA
Source organism: Tarenaya hassleriana (assembly GCF_000463585.1). NCBI lineage: Eukaryota > Viridiplantae > Streptophyta > Magnoliopsida > Brassicales > Cleomaceae > Tarenaya > Tarenaya hassleriana. The sequence goes on along the minus strand of NW_010965946.1, from coordinate 714,202 downwards.
GGGTAGTACATAGTCCAGGATCCCCGATCCACACTTGAAGCTTACGCTAATCGACCCTTACAAAGGAATACAGTACAGACTCATACATGGTTTATAGTTGCAAATCTCGGTTCAGATTGATGGAGTACCACTGATGGAGGAATTCGTTGTTTAACATATCTCATCTGACCTACTTAGATCGAAACAAAAATCAAAATAAAACTGGAGAATATAGTTTTTTTTTTATAGTCAATAGGCATTACGTATTAAACAATGGTTGTATGAAAACTTTTGACATATATATTTTATTAATTATTAATAGAGTATTTATTTGATAAAGAGGAAATATATTTATTTTTTGTATTTTTTTGTTATTATTATTAATTCTTAATACAGTATTGATTTGACAAAGAGAAAATATATTTTTTTTAATCCGTTTCTATTATAATGTAAAAGTAGTTTCATGTAAATTAGAATTATTTATGAAATGGACCAATAATACATATATATATGAACATTAGCGAATCACTATAAAAGAATAGTTTTGCATTATAATAGAGACCGATAAAAAAATATATTTTCTCTTTCATTTTTTTTTCAAATTTGTGATTCGCTAATGTTCATATATATATGTATTATTGGTCCATTTCATAAATAATTCTAATTTACATGAAACTACTTTTACATTATAATAGAAACGGATTAAAAAAAATATATTTTCTCTTTGTCAAATCAATACTGTATTAAGAATTAATAATAATAACAAAAAAATACAAAAAATAAATATATTTCCTCTTTATCAAATAAATACTCTATTAATAATTAATAAAATATATATGTCAAAAGTTTTCATACAACCATTGTTTAATACGTAATGCCTATTGACTATAAAAAAAAAAACTATATTCTCCAGTTTTATTTTGATTTTTGTTTCGATCTAAGTAGGTCAGATGAGATATGTT
>NW_010965946.1:694263-712785 GCF_000463585.1 Tarenaya hassleriana | reverse complement strand
ACCTACTTAGATCGAAACAAAAATCAAAATAAAACTGGAGAATATAGTTTTTTTTTTTATAGTCAATAGGCATTACGTATTAAACAATGGTTGTATGAAAACTTTTGACATATATATTTTATTAATTATTAATAGAGTATTTATTTGATAAAGAGGAAATATATTTATTTTTTGTATTTTTTTGTTATTATTATTAATTCTTAATACAGTATTGATTTGACAAAGAGAAAATATATTTTTTTTAATCCGTTTCTATTATAATGTAAAAGTAGTTTCATGTAAATTAGAATTATTTATGAAATGAACCAATAATACATATATATATGAACATTAGCGAATCACAAATTTGAAAAAAAAAATGAAAGAGAAAATATATTTTTTTATCGGTCTCTATTATAATGCAAAACTATTCTTTTATAAATTCAGTTATTTAGAAAAGAGTATAAGAAAAGAATACATGTGGATAGAATATATATAAGCAAATAATATATGTGGATATAATCTAATATTTGTTTAATACCTAACTATTTAGTTGTTATATTAATTGAAAATACAAACTAATTATTTTAATTATATATATTTAATAAGTATTTGTAAATGATTATTTTAGTAAACCAATAAAATTTAAGAAAATTGATGAGGTGGAATATGAGGTTAGTTTAGCAAGTATAGTTTTAAAGAAACAATATAATTTTGGGATGTGTAATAAATAAAAAACATATTGAATTCAATAAACATTTCACAATAAATAATAGTATGATATTAAACCTATATAATCTCATCAATATTTAAATTTATAAATATATATTTAATTCAACCAATTTTATAAAATACAAAACTCTTTCATTTACTTCGTGGGTCTCTTTCGAAATTTAATTCTTCTAATTATGACAACCCCAAGCAATTGAACAAGGTCTTTCTGTAGAAATTTTTTCAGAGCACGGGTTTGGAGCCATCAACATTTTTGTATCTTAAATTTATTTAATTTGAATGTATAAATATGACATGTAACTTGATACAACTTTAGCAACATTTTTTGCGTATTTTATTGTTGTACGTTACGTCCTAAAACAGACTCAAATCTGACATTTGCCTTAACAGTGACTGAGGGTCCAAAAAGCGGTCAGATGATGATAAATAGTATCGTCGGATTTAAAAAATTATTCATTTTAGTTTGATAAAGCGTAATAATTACACTATAGTAGCAGTAGGTATAGGTGTATCCTCGTTATTGATTTATTTTCTTTGATCTCTTTAAATATTTAGTTTACTTATAATATAATACTAAAAATAATATTCTAGTTTTTTTTTTGTTTTTGGATTAATTAATTTCAATTAGATTGAGTTTTTTTTGTTTTTTGTTTAGATGATTTTATATTTAAAAGAAATTTGATTTTAAATGAATATATAAAATTTTTAAATTCAAATTAAGCGAATTCTAGCTAGATAAAAAATAAATAAAAAAGATAAAAAAAAATATTATTCGAAAAAAAGGTTAAACATATCTCATCTGACATACTTAGATCGAAACAAAAATCAAAATAAAACTGGAGAATATAGTTTTTTTTATAGCCAATAGGCATTACGTATTAAACAATGGTTGTATGAAAACTTTTGACATATATATTTTATTAATTATTAATAGAGTATTTATTTGATAAAGAGGAAATATATTTATTTTTTGTATTTTTTTGTTATTATTATTAATTCTTAATACAGTATTGATTTGACAAAGAGAAAATATATTTTTTTTAATCCGTTTCTATTATAATGTAAAAGTAGTTTCATGTAAATTAGAATTATTTATGAAATGAACCAATAATACATATATATATGAACATTAGCGAATCACAAATTTGAAAAAAAAAAATGAAAGAGAAAATATATTTTTTTATCGGTCTCTATTATAATGCAAAACTATTCTTTTATAAATTCAGTTATTTAGAAAAGAGTATAAGAAAAGAATACATGTGGATAGAATATATATAAGCAAATAATATATGTGGATATAATCTAATATTTGTTTAATACCTAACTATTTAGTTGTTATATTAATTGAAAATACAAACTAATTATTTTAATTATATATATTTAATAAGTATTTGTAAATGATTATTTTAGTAAACCAATAAAATTTAAGAAAATTGATGAGGTGGAATATGAGGTTAGTTTAGCAAGTATAGTTTTAAAGAAACAATATAATTTTGGGATGTGTAATAAATAAAAAACATATTGAATTCAATAAACATTTCACAATAAATAATAGTATGATATTAAACCTATATAATCTCATCAATATTTAAATTTATAAATATATATTTAATTCAACCAATTTTATAAAATACAAAACTCTTTCATTTACTTCGTGGGTCTCTTTCGAAATTTAATTCTTCTGATTATGACAACCCCAAGCAATTGAACAAGGTCTTTCTGTAGAAATTTTTTCAGAGCACGAGCCATCAACATTTCTGTATCTTAAATTTATTTAATTTGAATGTATAAATATGACATGTAACTTGATACAACTTTAGCAACATTTTTCGCGTATTTTATTGTTGTACGTTACGTCCTAAAACAGGCTCAAATCTGACATTTGCCTTAACAGTGACTGAGGGTCCAAAAAGCGGTCAGATGATGATAAATAGTGTTGACGGATTTAAAAAATTATTAATTTTAGTTTGATAAAGGATAATAATTATACTATAGTAGCAGTAGATATAGGTGTTCTCGGGAAAGTTGACTCCTGGCTCTGGAACCAGGGGGGCCCGCCTTCTCGTATCCTCGTTATTGATTTCTTTTCCTTTGATCTCTTTAAATATTTAGTTTACTTATAATATAATACTAAAAATAATATTCTAGTTTTTTTTTTTGTTTTTAGAATAATTAAATTATATTAGATTGAGTTTTTTTTGTTTTTTGTTTAGATGATTTTATATTTAAAAGAAATTTGATTTTAAATGAATATATAAAATTTTTAAATTCAAATTAAGCGAATTCTAGCTAGATAAAAAACAAATAAAAAAGATAAAAAAAAATATTATTCGAAAAAAAGGTTAAACATATCTCATCTGACCTACTTAGATCGAAACAAAAATCAAAATAAAACTGGAGAATATAGTTTTTTTTATAGCCAATAGGCATTACGTATTAAACAATGGTTGTATGAAAACTTTTGACATATATATTTTATTAATTATTAATAGAGTATTTATTTGATAAAGAGGAAATATATTTATTTTTTGTATTTTTTTGTTATTATTATTAATTCTTAATACAGTATTGATTTGACAAAGAGAAAATATATTTTTTTTAATCCGTTTCTATTATAATGTAAAAGTAGTTTCATGTAAATTAGAATTATTTATGAAATGAACCAATAATACATATATATATGAACATTAGCGAATCACAAATTTGAAAAAAAAAAATGAAAGAGAAAATATATTTTTTTATCGGTCTCTATTATAATGCAAAACTATTCTTTTATAAATTCAGTTATTTAGAAAAGAGTATAAGAAAAGAATACATGTGGATAGAATATATATAAGCAAATAATATATGTGGATATAATCTAATATTTGTTTAATACCTAACTATTTAGTTGTTATATTAATTGAAAATACAAACTAATTATTTTAATTATATATATTTAATAAGTATTTGTAAATGATTATTTTAGTAAACCAATAAAATTTAAGAAAATTGATGAGGTGGAATATGAGGTTAGTTTAGCAAGTATAGTTTTAAAGAAACAATATAATTTTGGGATGTGTAATAAATAAAAAACATATTGAATTCAATAAACATTTCACAATAAATAATAGTATGATATTAAACCTATATAATCTCATCAATATTTAAATTTATAAATATATATTTAATTCAACCAATTTTATAAAATACAAAACTCTTTCATTTACTTCGTGGGTCTCTTTCGAAATTTAATTCTTCTGATTATGACAACCCCAAGCAATTGAACAAGGTCTTTCTGTAGAAATTTTTTCAGAGCACGAGCCATCAACATTTCTGTATCTTAAATTTATTTAATTTGAATGTATAAATATGACATGTAACTTGATACAACTTTAGCAACATTTTTCGCGTATTTTATTGTTGTACGTTACGTCCTAAAACAGGCTCAAATCTGACATTTGCCTTAACAGTGACTGAGGGTCCAAAAAGCGGTCAGATGATGATAAATAGTGTTGACGGATTTAAAAAATTATTAATTTTAGTTTGATAAAGGATAATAATTATACTATAGTAGCAGTAGATATAGGTGTTCTCGGGAAAGTTGACTCCTGGCTCTGGAACCAGGGGGGCCCGCCTTCTCGTATCCTCGTTATTGATTTCTTTTCCTTTGATCTCTTTAAATATTTAGTTTACTTATAATATAATACTAAAAATAATATTCTAGTTTTTTTTTTGTTTTTAGAATAATTAAATTATATTAGATTGAGTTTTTTTTGTTTTTTGTTTAGATGATTTTATATTTAAAAGAAATTTGATTTTAAATGAATATATAAAATTTTTAAATTCAAATTAAGCGAATTCTAGCTAGATAAAAAACAAATAAAAAAGATAAAAAAAAATATTATTCGAAAAAAAGGTTAAACATATCTCATCTGACCTACTTAGATCGAAACAAAAATCAAAATAAAACTGGAGAATATAGTTTTTTTTATAGCCAATAGGCATTACGTATTAAACAATGGTTGTATGAAAACTTTTGACATATATATTTTATTAATTATTAATAGAGTATTTATTTGATAAAGAGGAAATATATTTATTTTTTGTATTTTTTTGTTATTATTATTAATTCTTAATACAGTATTGATTTGACAAAGAGAAAATATATTTTTTTTAATCCGTTTCTATTATAATGTAAAAGTAGTTTCATGTAAATTAGAATTATTTATGAAATGAACCAATAATACATATATATATGAACATTAGCGAATCACAAATTTGAAAAAAAAAAATGAAAGAGAAAATATATTTTTTTATCGGTCTCTATTATAATGCAAAACTATTCTTTTATAAATTCAGTTATTTAGAAAAGAGTATAAGAAAAGAATACATGTGGATAGAATATATATAAGCAAATAATATATGTGGATATAATCTAATATTTGTTTAATACCTAACTATTTAGTTGTTATATTAATTGAAAATACAAACTAATTATTTTAATTATATATATTTAATAAGTATTTGTAAATGATTATTTTAGTAAACCAATAAAATTTAAGAAAATTGATGAGGTGGAATATGAGGTTAGTTTAGCAAGTATAGTTTTAAAGAAACAATATAATTTTGGGATGTGTAATAAATAAAAAACATATTGAATTCAATAAACATTTCACAATAAATAATAGTATGATATTAAACCTATATAATCTCATCAATATTTAAATTTATAAATATATATTTAATTCAACCAATTTTATAAAATACAAAACTCTTTCATTTACTTCGTGGGTCTCTTTCGAAATTTAATTCTTCTGATTATGACAACCCCAAGCAATTGAACAAGGTCTTTCTGTAGAAATTTTTTCAGAGCACGAGCCATCAACATTTCTGTATCTTAAATTTATTTAATTTGAATGTATAAATATGACATGTAACTTGATACAACTTTAGCAACATTTTTCGCGTATTTTATTGTTGTACGTTACGTCCTAAAACAGGCTCAAATCTGACATTTGCCTTAACAGTGACTGAGGGTCCAAAAAGCGGTCAGATGATGATAAATAGTGTTGACGGATTTAAAAAATTATTAATTTTAGTTTGATAAAGGATAATAATTATACTATAGTAGCAGTAGATATAGGTGTTCTCGGGAAAGTTGACTCCTGGCTCTGGAACCAGGGGGGCCCGCCTTCTCGTATCCTCGTTATTGATTTCTTTTCCTTTGATCTCTTTAAATATTTAGTTTACTTATAATATAATACTAAAAATAATATTCTAGTTTTTTTTTTGTTTTTAGAATAATTAAATTATATTAGATTGAGTTTTTTTTGTTTTTTGTTTAGATGATTTTATATTTAAAAGAAATTTGATTTTAAATGAATATATAAAATTTTTAAATTCAAATTAAGCGAATTCTAGCTAGATAAAAAACAAATAAAAAAGATAAAAAAAAATATTATTCGAAAAAAAGGTTAAACATATCTCATCTGACCTACTTAGATCGAAACAAAAATCAAAATAAAACTGGAGAATATAGTTTTTTTTTTTATAGTCAATAGGCATTACGTATTAAACAATGGTTGTATGAAAACTTTTGACATATATATTTTATTAATTATTAATAGAGTATTTATTTGATAAAGAGGAAATATATTTATTTTTTGTATTTTTTTGTTATTATTATTAATTCTTAATACAGTATTGATTTGACAAAGAGAAAATATATTTTTTTTAATCCGTTTCTATTATAATGTAAAAGTAGTTTCATGTAAATTAGAATTATTTATGAAATGAACCAATAATACATATATATATGAACATTAGCGAATCACAAATTTGAAAAAAAAAATGAAAGAGAAAATATATTTTTTTATCGGTCTCTATTATAATGCAAAACTATTCTTTTATAAATTCAGTTATTTAGAAAAGAGTATAAGAAAAGAATACATGTGGATAGAATATATATAAGCAAATAATATATGTGGATATAATCTAATATTTGTTTAATACCTAACTATTTAGTTGTTATATTAATTGAAAATACAAACTAATTATTTTAATTATATATATTTAATAAGTATTTGTAAATGATTATTTTAGTAAACCAATAAAATTTAAGAAAATTGATGAGGTGGAATATGAGGTTAGTTTAGCAAGTATAGTTTTAAAGAAACAATATAATTTTGGGATGTGTAATAAATAAAAAACATATTGAATTCAATAAACATTTCACAATAAATAATAGTATGATATTAAACCTATATAATCTCATCAATATTTAAATTTATAAATATATATTTAATTCAACCAATTTTATAAAATACAAAACTCTTTCATTTACTTCGTGGGTCTCTTTCGAAATTTAATTCTTCTGATTATGACAACCCCAAGCAATTGAACAAGGTCTTTCTGTAGAAATTTTTTCAGAGCACGGGTTTGGAGCCATCAACATTTCTGTATCTTAAATTTATTTAATTTGAATGTATAAATATGACATGTAACTTGATACAACTTTAGCAACATTTTTCGCGTATTTTATTGTTGTACGTTACGTCCTAAAACAGGCTCAAATCTGACATTTGCCTTAACAGTGACTGAGGGTCCGAAAAAATACATAACAAATGAACTGGAAATTCTAAAACCCAAATGGCATGAAAGCCCAAGCCCAAATGCTCATGCATGTTATCCACCAAGCCACGTATCAAAAGGATTCGAAACTATCTTAATCGGCTTTTAGAATTTTTACTTTATTTTTTTAAAATAGACTAAGTTAGACACGCGATGCACGGGTTATTATTTTTTACACTAGACGAAGACACGTGAGCTAAACCCAAATGGCATGAAAGCCCAAGCCCAAATGCTCATGCATGTTATCCGCCAAGCCACGTATCAAATCTCACAAAACTAAAACACACGCAGCAAAAGGATTCGAAACTAAGACATCTTAATCGGCTTTTAGAATTTTTACTTTATTTTTTTAAAATAGACTAAGTTAGACACGCGATGCACGGGTTATTATTTTTTACACTAGACGAAGACACGTGAGCTGTGCGGGTTATCCTGCTTTTTATTTATTATCATTTTATAAATTTTGTTGATATAAATGATATATATTATTTATTTGATATAAAGAAATATATGAGTAAAATTAAATTCTTATAAACTCATAATTATATTGTTTGTGTTGGAAAAATTAAGTAAAAGAATCTACATTGCATAGATGTTGTATAATATATAAACCAAATGGTATTAGTTGAAGACCTGTAAACCAGTCTATAATATATAAACCAAAATTATTAATTATGTTTTATGTTTAAATTATATTATAATTATTTTTATACGTTAGTCCTTAAACCCAATCTTATCCCAGATCATGTTCCTCAGTCTCCATAAATCTCTTTCCTTCGGACTCCGACCATTCTCTTCGTGCACTGAAGTCGAAGATCCTCTCCGCCGCGCCAAATACTCATGCGGCGGAGTTCTCACCCTTCCACCGCCGCCTTCGTCGGAATTCTTGTCACCGCCATCTTCGTCGTCGTTGTATTTACCGTCGCTCTCTCTCTTACCCCGACACTTGTATTTGCTCTCCAGAATCTTCGATCCGTCAGGGACGTTTATCGGTAGCAAACGAGCGGTGGATTTGGTTCTCTGGTTACTGGCAGAGGAATCAGCGGGGTTTACCGGTTTTCTCGACAACCGAAATAGGCATCGGCCTTCCCTTCTCAAATAAATGGGTACCGATGGTTTTAGAAATTTTATAATTTGTGTATTTTTTTTTTATGAAATTTGGGTATATTTCTCAACAAGGGTAGTACATAGTCCAGGATCCCCAATCCACACTTGAAGCTTACGCTAATCGACCCTTACAAAGGAATACAGTATAGACTCATACATGGTTTATAGTTGCAAATCTCGGTTCAGATTGAGGGAGTACCACTGATGGAGGAATTCGTTGTTTTCGCAGTCGTGTTGCTGTTGGAGCGATAAAAGTGTGATTCGTACTGATTGATCTAGGTGACGTCGGAGCAACTATGCAGTGGCGGCAGAGTCTTGGAAGATGCGGGCGTTTCGTTCCTTCCAGATTTCATACAGTGAGTGTTGGATCAGTACCTTTATCCGTGTCCTTCGCCAAGCATTGTCGGTCCCTGAGATGTTACCAAGCCACGCCCTTGTTCTGAAATCTGTTTTCTTTATATCTTCCCCGCTAGTGCCAGCCATAATTTGTGTATTTGTATAGAATTGTTTATAAGTTTGTGTATTAATACGCAACAATATCAAAACAGAAACATAGACCCATTTATAGCTTCACCTTATGTTTTCTTTCAACACTCTGTAAATTGTTTGATAAAAAAAATGACCAATTAAGATGAAACACATATAAAGATTGGGCAGTTATTTTTTTAGCATAGGTTAGAATAACGCATGAGTTGTAAAGTGGCGGACACAAAACTATTTTCATATAGGGGCAATATATTATATTATATATATAATTTTATATGAATAAGTATAATTTTATTGAGGGCATTTATCAATATTCTTTTGTAAGTTTATAAAACTTATGAAGATAACTGGGATTTCCCCGTCTACGGTGGAAGCAGGAGCTGATATCATGTAACAACCCAGATTCAAAAAAAAAAAAATCGGACTGTCCGTTCCGGGTAGCCCAGAACGGACGGACCGCACAGTCCAGAATGTCCGTTCTAGACTTTCGGAACGGACGGACCAGACTGTCGGCAGCGACCAAACAGCAATTTTCGTTCGGACCGACCTGAAACCGACGTTTACCCGACAAATCCTCGACCGAAATCCGAATTTTTCAACCTTTGGACCCGATTTCTATCCGGATTTGTCGAATCCACGCCTTCTTAACCCCTCTCCCATCCCATTTCTTCATCATCTCCCTCCATACTCAACCCTCTCTGCAAATCCGAGAAATTCCCTCTCAAACCTAAGAAATTAGCGCCCGATTCGGTTTCTACAGATCAAGGAGAGCATCGCCGAGCTTCCAATCCCTCACCCAACGCGCGAATTTAACCCGAGGTGAGTGAATTCGAGTTTAATTCGGAAGTCTGTTGATATGGGGTTTTGGGTTTTGAGTGATTTCGTGCAAAATTGATGTTTGATTCGTGTTCTCCATGAAAATTTATGAGTTCTAGTGTATTACCCATAATGAATCATGCATGTTTAAATGATTTTGATGAACTCCGAGTACTAGAACGTTCGGTCTGAGGTCAGACTGGACGTTCTAGGTCTGCAGGAGAAAACGCGAAGTCCAGAGGTTGAAGACGAAGTCCAGACCGTCCGTTCTGGACTGTAACGACCTAAAATCCGGTATTTCGGATATTGATGAATCGCCACTTGGGTTATAAAAAAAAATACGATTTACTCTAAAATCAACCATCAAAATTACATGTCTACAGCGGAAGTCTAAAATAACATAAGTCTAAAATTCTAAACTCGTAAAAATAGAAAATCAAATTCTTCGTGTTTCTGGCAACTATCGAGTCCAACCAAAACAATCTGTTTCAGCTTTCACCTGTGGGAAAAAAGGAAGGGGTGAGCTACGCGAATAGCTCAGTGAAGTCGCAAGACTATAAACCTCGCCTCTGTACCCAACATAGACAATCAAATAGAAAACAAATACAATCAACATAACCCTCTACGGATCGCCGCCGTAGTCGGGGTTACCACTCCACATGGATCGCCGCCATGCCCGGATCGTTATGCCATCACATACGGATCGCCGCCGTACCATGACTTCAAAACTCAACCAATAGTCGTAACCCTCTACGGATCGCCGCCGTAGTTGGGGTTATAACTCCACATGGATCGCAGCCATGCCCGGGTTGTTATCATACCATCACATACGGATCACCGCCGTACCATGGTCTCAAAACTCACTTTAAAAATATTTTAGCATAGTCTGAGGTCACATCACAGTCCCTAACTTGATTCTCTACTTCTCCTATCTTTCCGAACATCATGCCAAAATTTAATTAGTATCCAATGTCCAACTCATTCTAACGATCCAGTAAATCCATTAAGAAACGTCATCACATAACATGTACGTCACAAACCATAATCACTCAACAGGAATTTATCAATCATCAATCATCATTCATTATTCATCAATTATCAATCGGCATCAATCCTCAATCATCACTCATCAGTCATCAATCAACAATCAACATGCATCATAAATTCACAAGAAAATTTAAGGCGTCTATCCTAAAATCCTAACCGCATGATATCTACGTTCTCTATCATCATGTCTAAGCGAATAGAAGAAAGAGGAGTTCTGTCGAGTTCCCTCACCTTTATCTGAATGGTGAATCTCGAAAAGATCCGCTTTAATCCTCTATCCCGGATCTAAAACTTCGAGATTTTCTTCATCTATAATTAATTAACAATTAAGAATCATGATCGGTTGTAAAATGGATTTCGAAAATAGAAAAAAAAAAAGATCTAATCTATATCATCCGAAAAAAATATCGACAAAAACGCGAAGAAAATTATCGTAGTGGAGAATACTTGAAAAGAAATAAAATAAATAATAATATTAATATTAATAAATATAAAGAACGGGATGAGAGAAAAATTACCGATAGAAAAATCTAATGGCCATGGAGTCCGACAGTTGCAACGATAGAAAGATGATAAAAAATTATATAATTATATGATTATATGAGAGAGAAGAGATGTGTGAGAGATAGATGGCAAAAAAATAAAAAGAAAAAGGAGACATGGAAGTCGAGAGAGAGAGAGAGAGAGAGAGAGAGAGAGAGAGAGAGAGAGAGAGAGAGAGAGAGATGTGTGGCTGCGTAAAGAAGATGGATAAATGATAGAAAAAGGTGAAAACCTAATAAAAATTATGATTTAATCCTTTATTTTATAGAATTTTTAAATTTGTCCTAAATTTTTATTTTGTATTAAAAGGTCCTCATATAAACAACACATTTTCTCCAACCTTTTTAATTTTACCAACTAACCTTTAATTAATTTTTTTTAAAAAAAAAAATCGATCGTTATAATTCCATCACCCTTAAAAGAGAATTTGTCTCGAATTCTAGAACATATGTACGGTTTTTCTTACAAAAAGGTGGGGATATCGAGTGTTCATATCGTCCTCTAATTCTCAAGTCGCATCTTCTCCTTTGTGGTGTGTTTATGTGACCTTTACGAGAGGAATTTCTCTTCTCCGCAGTTGTTTAACCTTTTGTTCAACAATTTCAATAGGTTCTTCTTCATAAGTCTCATCCGGTTTTAACTCAAGTGGTTGATAATCAATAACGTGATCATGATCAGGATAGTGCTTCCGAAGTATTAGCACGTGAAACATATTATAAACTTGTGTAAACTCTGGGGGTAGAGCAATCTTATAAGCTACTGCTCCAATCTTACTCATTACTTTGAAAGGTCTAATGAATCTGGGTTTTAGTTTTCTCGTCATTACGAAGCGTGCTTTTTTTTTGTTGCTTGTACTTTTAGAAATACTTCGTCATCCTCTTGGAAGGTCAATTCACGTCTATGCTTATCCGCATAACTTTTATGTTTATCTTGTGTTGTCTTCCTCTGCTTATGGATCACTTTAATCTTGTTCGTAGTTTCATCCACTATATCAGGACTCAATAATGGTCTTTCCCCAACTTCTGTCTAACAAAGATGTGTCTTACAAGGTCTTCTATATAACGCCTCAAAGGGTGACATCCCGATACTTGAATGAAAACTGTTGTTGTAGGCGAATTCCACAAGTAGTAAGTGACGATCCCATTCTCCTCCCTTATCCAATACACACGCATGTATCATATCCTCTAGCGTTTGTATCGTTCTCTCTGATTGTCCATCGGTCTGGGGATGATAAGCTGTACTCAATCGTACCTTAGTGCTCATAGCCTCTTGTAAACTGTTCCAAAATCTCGAAGTAAATCGTGGATCTCTGTCCGACACGATACTAATAGGGATTCCATGAAGTCTTACCACCTCTTCTATGTAGACTTGTGCTAAACGAGACATTGAGAATGTCTTTTTAATCGCGATAAAATGTGCAGACTTAGTTAAACGGTCCACAATAACCCATATCGCATCATTTCCTTTCGGTGTCCTTGGTAAACCAACTATAAAATCCGTCGTCACCAAGTTCCATTTTTACTGAGGTATCGATAGCGACTGTAGTTTTTCTGCAGGTACTTGGTGCCCGGCTTTAACTAGCTGACACGTTAGACAATGAGTAACAAACTTTGCAATATCTTTTTTTCATGCCATGCCAAAGAAAGTACTGCTTCAAATTCCGATACATCTTTGTAGTACCCGGATGTATAGAATATCGCGTATTATGCACCTCTTTCAATAACTCTTTCCTCAATTCTTCATCTTTAGGCACATATGCACGACCTCTCAATAGTATCAACCCATCATTTGAAGTGGAATATCCTGCCCTTGTAAAATCTTCGAGCTTTTCCATCAATTCTTTCGTTTTTTCATCTGTTTCTTGAGCCATATTCACCTTTTCCAACCAACTATCCCATTTTATAGCCCTAGTTTCCAATCCCTCTCGATTCTCCTGAGCTGATATCTGCATTAAACTCAATTGAGTTGTTAGATCACTTGTCAATCTCAAAGTAGATAACTCAACTTTCTTTCTACTCAAGGCATCCGCAACCACATTAGCTTTGCCGGGATGATAGGTAATATCCACATCATAATCTGCCACTAATTCCATCCACCTGCGTTGTCTCAAATTTAGTTCCTTTAGAGAGAACACATACTTGAGACTTTTATGGTCAGTGTATACTTGAACTTTTTCCCCGTACAAGTAAGATCTCCAAATCTTCAATGCAAAAATCACAGCTGCAAGTTCTAAATCGTGAGTAGGGTAGTTTTCTTCATGTTTTCGAAGTTGGCGTGATGCATACGCAATAACGCGGTCTTCTTGCATCAACACGCATCCTAACCCTTGGTGAGAGGCATCACTATACACCACAAACTGTTTTCCGGGCTTTGGTAATGCCAAAATAGGAGCTGATGTCAATCGCTTCTTCAACTCTTCAAAACTTGTCTCGCATTTTTCGTCCCATTCAAACTTCACACCCTTTCCCGTCAATCTCGTCAATGGCTTAGATAGGTTGGCAAACCCTTTACAAACTTTCTGTAATACCCAGCCAACCCGAGGAAACTTTGAATCTCTGTAGCATTAGACGGTCTCCCCAATCAATTATAGTCGACACTTTGGATGGATCTACTTTCACTCCTTCCGCAGATACCACATGCCCCAAAAATCCTACCTCTTGCATCCAAAAGTCACACTTACTCAGCTTTGCATATAACTTTTCTCTCCTTAAGCGTTCCAACACCTTCTCCAAATGTATCATATGATCCTCACGAGATTTGGAATACACAAGGATGTCATCAATGAAGATGATAACAAACTCGTCCAAATAATCCCTAAATGTTGTGTTCATCAACTCCATAAAAACTGCAGGTGCATTAGTAAGTCCAAACGGCATGACAACAAATTCAAAGTGTCCATACCTTGTTCTGAAATCAGTTTTCTTTATATCATCATCTAGAACACGTATCTGGTGGTAACCTGATCGTAAATCAATCTTCGAAAACTAACTAGCACCTTGAAGTTGGTCTAATAGCTCATCAATTCTTGGAAGTGGATATTTGTTCTTTATTGTTACCTGATTCAATCCTCGATAATCGATGCATAATCTCATACTCCCATATTTTTTCTTAACAAATAGTACAGGAGCACCCCAAGGAGAAGTACTAGGTCTTATAAAACCTTTTCCAATCAACTCCACCAATTGCTTCTTTAACTCAGTCATTTCTGAAGCAGCCATACGATAAGGGCTCTAGACATAGGTTCAACTCCCTGTTTCAACTCAATAGGAAAAGATATCTCTCTTAGAGGAGGTATTCCATGTAGATCTTCCGGAAAAACATCAGGAAAATCATTAACAACCGGTATATCCTCTAGTCTACTTGATATTTCCGGTCCGTTTAATTCTATTACCGCCAAATATGCCTCACTCCCTTATTGAATTAGCCGGTTTACCCACACTGCTGAAATAAAAGACAAACTTGAAGTCTTTCTTGCACCCTCAAACTCTAGTACCAAGGATCCCTCTTGTTCAACACGAACCCTACATCTCTTACAATCAAGGTGAGCTCGATGACTTCTAACCAATCCATACCCAAAATCACATCATATTCCTTAATTGGTACCGCTATCAGATCAACAGGTAAGTCATGTATACCAATCATGACCGATACATCATGAAGCATTCCTTTCGATTCCATTTTCTCTCCACTAAGAGTATGAACCAATATTCTACCACTGTTAATATTAGGGGCAATCTTCATGCAATCTGCATGTATAGGCGAAATAAAATCATGTATCGCCTCTTCATCAAAAAGGGTGTGTGTTTGTTCACCTATAGTACTCAACGTATCTATGATTGTTGTCGTTTCTTCTACATCTTGTTCCTCTGTTCCTAGTGCATATACTTTAGACTTCACCACGTATCTCTTGGAAGATGGTAGTTGTGGTGGTGGTCTTGGTTCAATCCTTTTAAATATTCTCTTTTTAACTCAGGATAAATGTTCCTACTATGTCAAACTTTTCTACAATGGCAATAAATGAGGTTGAGTAACCTACATTCATCCAAATGACACTTTTCACAAGACACTATGTCAAAATTTTCTACAATAGTAATAAATGAGCTTGAGTAACCTACATTCGTCCAAATGACACTTTTCACATAGCGAGTACATCGAGATCTCAACTACATGAGGGTGCATAAGAGAATTTCCTTTCTCTTGTCATCGTGGACAAGACGTCGATGTCCCGATCTCACGTTATGTTCTCTCACTCTGACCAACCAAAACCACTATTTCTAACATTGAATTAAATTTTTTTTTTTTTAAAATTTTCCAACTTTGTCTTGAGAGAAAAACGAAGTCCCCTTATGAACTTCTTAATCCTTAAAGTCTCCGACTGCAATATCTCACATCTATATCTAGATAACTTATTGAATTTTCATGTTGATATGGGGTTTTGGGTTTTGAGTGATTTCGTGCAAAATTGATGTTTGATTCGTGTTCTCCATGAAAATTTATGAGTTCTAGTGTATTACCCATAATGAATCATGCATGTTTAAATGATTTTGATGAACTCCGAGTACTAGAACGTTCGGTCTGAGGTCAGACTGGACGTTCTAGGTCTGCAGGAGAAAACGCGAAGTCCAGAGGTTGAAGACGAAGTCCAGACCGTCCGTTCTGGACTGTAACGACCTAAAATCCGGTATTTCGGATATTGATGAATCGCCACTTGGGTTATAAAAAAAAATACGATTTACTCTAAAATCAACCATCAAAATTACATGTCTACAGCGGAAGTCTAAAATAACATAAGTCTAAAATTCTAAACTCGTAAAAATAGAAAATCAAATTCTTCGTGTTTCTGGCAACTATCGAGTCCAACCAAAACAATCTGTTTCAGCTTTCACCTGTGGGAAAAAAGGAAGGGGTGAGCTACGCGAATAGCTCAGTGAAGTCGCAAGACTATAAACCTCGCCTCTGTACCCAACATAGACAATCAAATAGAAAACAAATACAATCAACATTCAACTCAAGCAAACTCATTTTTCTTCAACTTTTCTCTTATCTTTTCTTTATTCAATTATTTAAAACGAGTTCAGACTCTAGGACCATTCAGTATCCCTCAGACGTAGCTCAAAACTCTTTTATAAAACAAAACCAAAAATATCTTTGTAACCCTCTACGGATCGCCGCCGTAGTCGGGGTTACCACTCCACATGGATCGATGCCATGCTCGGGTTGTTATGCCATCACATACGGATCGCCGCCGTACCATGACTTCAAAACTCAACCAATAGTCGTAACCCTCTACGGATCGCCGCCGTAGTTGGGGTTATAACTCCACATGGATCGCAGCCATGCCCGGGTTGTTATCATACCATCACATACGGATCGCCGCCGTACCACGGTCTCAAAACTCACTTTAAAAATATTTTAGCATAGTCTGAGGTCACATCACAGTCCCTAACTTGATTCTCTACTTCTCCTATCTTTCCGAACATCATGCCAAAATTTAATTAGTATCCAATGTCCAACTCATTCTAACGATCCAGTAAATCCATTAAGAAACGTCATCACATAACATGTACGTCACAAACCATAATCACTCAACAGGAATTTATCAATCATCAATCATCATTCATTATTCATCAATTATCAATCGGCATCAATCCTCAATCATCACTCATCAGTCATCAATCAACAATCAACATGCATCATAAATTCACAAGAAAATTTAAGGCGTCTATCCTAAAATCCTAACCGCATGATATCTACGTTCTCTATCATCATGTCTAAGCGAATAGAAGAAAGAGGAGTTCTGTCGAGTTCCCTCACCTTTATCTGAATGGTGAATCTCGAAAAGATCCGCTTTAATCCTCTATCCCGGATCTAAAACTTCGAGATTTTCTTCATCTATAATTAATTAACAATTAAGAATCATGATCGGTTGTAAAATGGATTTCGAAAATAGAAAAAAAAAAAGATCTAATCTATATCATCCGAAAAAAATATCGACAAAAACGCGAAGAAAATTATCGTAGTGGAGAATACTTGAAAAGAAATAAAATAAATAATAATATTAATATTAATAAATATAAAGAACGGGATGAGAGAAAAATTACCGATAGAAAAATCTAATGGCCATGGAGTCCGACAGTTGCAACGATAGAAAGATGATAAAAAATTATATAATTATATGATTATATGAGAGAGAAGAGATGTGTGAGAGATAGATGGGAAAAAAATAAAAAGAAAAAGGAGACATGGAAGTCGAGCGAGAGAGAGAGAGAGAGAGAGAGAGAGAGAGAGAGAGAGAGAGAGAGAGAGAGAGAGAGAGAGAGAGAGAGAGAGAGAGATGTGTGGCTGCGTAAAGAAGATGGATAAATGATAGAAAAAGGTGAAAACCTAATAAAAATTATGATTTAATCCTTTATTTTATAGAATTTTTAAATTTGTCCTAAATTTTTATTTTGTATTAAAAGGTCCTCATATAAACAACACATTTTCTCCAACCTTTTTAATTTTACCAACTAACCTTTAATTAATTTTTTTTTTAAAAAAAAAAATCGATCGTTATATGGACAGTTCGGAACGTCCGTTCTGCACTAGCCAGACCGTCCGGTCTGGGTGAGACGGAACGTCCGTTCCGAACCGACTGGACCGATCGGTCTAGGACTAGACCGATTGGTCTGAAAAAAAAAAACTTAACAAGACGGACCTAGTATTACCCCGACTCAAATTGAAAAAAAAAGTGAAAAATATAAAATATACCGGAAGTACGGGACAGACCCCCCACGTAATCTGGACCCAAAATGAATAACAGGTAAGGTTAAAAACCACGGAATGAATCAAACTGGTTATCCGGACGGATGGGACCAGCTAGGTCATACCGGAGGTATAATTCGATAATATCAATGGAAAGACTCAAAGAAAATATATAAACAAATATAAAAGACTACGCAAGTGGAAATGCATGTATAGTAGATAAATTATATAAATGCATGTGATTGGGGTAGCTGGCATGCCACTAGCGTTAATTCGGAAGGGTTCAGATTAACGTTTAGCGCGTGATTGTAGAAACGGACGTTTGCGAATGAATGCACGATGATTGCGAGATTGCGTTCCATCTGTGGGCCATCCGATCCGGGTCGGATGTCACCCATATGGGATATGATTGTGAATGTGGCGATGAGATGATCGCGCCAACGTCCGAACGATAGG
>NW_010965946.1:649648-694058 GCF_000463585.1 Tarenaya hassleriana | reverse complement strand
GCGAGGGATAGTTGCGGCGATGGGCTCTCTCGTTATAGTCGATGGCGTCGGTTGTAGCCGACGTCTGGTGAGCTCCTGTATTGAGAGGTGACATCAATGCCGGAGTTGGGTGACACGCCTAGTATCGAGAGGTGACATCGATGCTAGGTGGGGTGATGTGTTCGGGCGCAGAAAAATATATTTATACCGGATCCGAGTGGTTGCGGAGTAGATGGATTCCGAGGAGAGAGGCGGTTGTGCTACGCACATGGGGAGTACACTACCTACGCATGGTGCACGTAGAGACGATTTGACGGACTCTGTCCTGCGACTTGTCGTACGGACTCTGTCCTGCGACTTGTCGTACGGACTCTGTCCTGCGACTTGTCGTACGGACTTGATTGTGAATGTTGTATGCTTACCGTGATTCTATGTTTTCTTATTCCTGTTTATTAGAATATTAATATATATATACATATATATATATATGTGTGTGTGTGTTTTTCCTGCACCATGAGAATAGAACTCCGAGTTACGTCCGAGTTCACTCTCTAAGCAATTAGCTTAGGACGTTGTTACGCAACGTTTCAGGTCGTGAGCAGCAGTAGCCGAGGAGCGCACATCGGAGACCTGGGCAGTGCACCTCTACCGATCATGTATAATTACGTATTTTGATACATTTATAATTGGGAAACGGTTTGTGTTATATCGGTGGTAGACTTTTAAGGTTTGTAATAATGTTATACTACCACTCGGTTATGTATAATTATAACTGCGAATAATATATCATATATGTATATACGAGTGTTTTCTTCCGCTTACTCTGAAAAGAAAAGTTTAAAATTCCCGCGGATTTTTGGAAATCGAGTTTTTATTTTAATTGTCCATGTGACGCAACTCGTATTGCGGGATGCGGGTTTCGGGCGTTACACATCACGCTTTGGAAATATGGCGAGGATGATTTCAAGAGTTCTTTTATTCCTTGATTGCAAAGGTGATTCTGCAGATGTTTATCCATCTGATTTGAAAGGAGAGGAATGAGCGGATATTCTGGGGAAATAAAAAGCTAAGCCCCCGTCTGTGTTGCATCGCCATCTTGACAACATGGCCAAAAACATTATCCTAACTAAACAACGACAAAAGCCGGGAAAGTTCAAAACACTTTTGGAAGATTGGTTTCATATCAAGTTATGAGAGAATAGAAAACATTTGATGTATCATCATTTTTTGTATACTCATGGTTTCCTGTTGCTTAATTTCGGGATGTTGATATCATGTATAAATAATTTGCTATCAAATAACTTTCGTATTAAGGTTAAAAATTATATATATCTATTTTGTTTTAACATTAAGTAGATGAAACTAAATTATATTCAGCTGCTTTCGTACATGATAATTTATGAAAAGGATATCAAAAGTTTTTAAAAAAAAATAGACGGAAAATAAAAAGCAATAGTGAGAAGTAATTAAAAAGCAATAGTTATTATACTCGATGACTATTGCCATTGCTGTGAGCGCGACCTCCAATTTCAGTATCCGAAGAGGATGGTCATGATACATAACTTGGTACAATCAATTTCACCACCAACAACAACAATAACATGGTCTCATTCCCAAGTTCATTCAATTTCACCAAATTCGACCAAATTTTGTATCTGTAATTATATTATGTTGTTTTGCAGGAAAAAGTTAACGAATTAAACTATAATAAAAATATCAAGAGTAAAATTAGAAATTGAAAACACAAAACCATAATATGTATTTTTCTGGATCTTACCTGACTATCAATATTCGATGGTTCTGAATTAGAAGGAGCATTTGAAGATCACCTCCATTGACTTTACATTTCTTATTATATATTCAAGACGAGCTTGAAAAATAAAAAAAACAGTAGAATAATCTAAGATGGTGTAGAGTTCTAATACAAATATACCTTTTAGAATATCGAACACTTCTTGTAACATTCAATAGAAGTAAGGGGTCAGAAAGTTCTGCAACTGACGATGAGTCCTCGATGGATATTGAATTGGATTTTAGCCTTCATCTTGGCAATGAGAAAACAGTCAATACCATCAAGCCGGCTAATTCAAATGTGAAAGGGTTGCAATTGTTTCCAAGAGTTCATCTTGAGTTGAATCTCTCTTGTGATGGATCCTATGAATCCAATAATAAGTGTTGTGCACTAATGAATATACCACCGTTTTTTCCATCTAATAAATACTTTTGGCCACATATTTTAGTTTTATTTTTTGATTTTGAAATATATATATATATATATAACTAATGAGTCTTTCAACTTCTTAAAAACATCTTTTCCATGTGATAAAATTAGTGCTAATTTGATCAATATATATATAACTAATTATCATTTTATTACCATAAATGTAATAGTTTATTTTGTATCAAAATTATTTGGTTCCATTAAAATTTTGATTTAATGTTAAGACTGTTATTTACATTGCTTTAGAAAGTATACATGATATTTGATATTTGTAGGGATAAAATAAACAAAAATAAAATAAAATATAAGGATAAATGAATTCAAACGTATTCATCTATAGTGTTGAACATTTAAGATTGCCTTTTGTCCTATAATTTTTTTTTTTGTTGAAAACTTTTTTCCTAATTTGTTTATAAACCAAATAGAAGTACATACATAAAAAAACCCTAATAGAAGTACATACATGAAAATTGAAAAACAAAAAAGAGACGTTTGGTGCAAGATTTTCTTTCAAATAGGGTTTTTTTAAGCGTTTTTAAAATCCTTAGACAGGTGGGAATTTATAATAAAATAACATGATGCACATTTGATTGGAGATGAACGAAAGACGTTACTATACATCAATGTAATTAAAGGTAGCAGCTACCAACAACGGTTGGTCCAAGTGGTAAGCGGCTTGGCATCCCTTAAGCAGGTCTCGAGTTCGAGTTTTGGCGTACGGAGACACTGCTGTTGGTAGACTCACCCACCACTGCCAGGTGTGCGACCCGGGTCGGGTCCGGACTAGTCGGGGCGAAGCTCCGGATACCGGACGACAAAAAAAAAAAAAAGTAGCAGCTATAATAGCCACATAGCTGGACAAGTACCTTCCGCATATCCGCTAGTTGAAGCGGAGGGTCTCAGCGCTTTTGAGCCATTAATCCGTGGCCCACTAAAAAAGTTTATTCGTATCAGATGATTGATGGCCTAGGATTTCCTAGTTGGGTTACTGTTTCGATTGGTTTGGGTCCTGTGATCGGAATCGTTTCCCTGAATTCTTGCTTGACAGGGTGGCCGCGTTGGGCGAGCCGGACTATAAACGGCGTCACGTCATCTCCATATCTCCGACAGCAACGGAGGCTGCGGTGAAGAAGCAGCCATTCTCGTGGCCTTCCTCCCAGGGCAAGGTTCTTCTCATGATGCCTCTGCGCACATGCATATCTGTCTGTCTCTGGTATGCGCTTAATCATCGAATTAGTCCAAATTGATGACGCTGGTTTGCTGGAATTCTGTCTGTTTTCCAATTTCGAGTTTTTCTTATCAATTTGTTGTATTTTATCGTGCATTGACTCCTAGAACTGAAATGACGGCAATTTTTGTTGCTTGTCTCCCATGTCCCGCTGCCACCGCCACCAATCCAGTTTCTAATTGTCGCTGGCCACGTTGGCTTGATATTATTATGCTTATAAACTTGATTTGGTTGGTAGCTCGCCGGACTGGTATCGAGGATACCGGTAAACCTCAAGAAATTCGTTGCTTTTGTTTCAGTGTTGCACTTTATTGATTGACTTTCTCAAGATTTCCGCTTTCCATTAAATGAGTGCTGGTAACACTTTCAGTGTTATACCATCACCTATATGGAATTCAATCGCATTCCTAATTGAAATATTTGATGTGGTTACTTTAGAGTTGCAAACAGTGGCTACAAAATTTCAAGTGCATTCCCTGCTTTTTCCTTGTAAAGTCATCCCTAGCACTGGTCTGGAATATGCATTATGCGCCGTATTGATCTGTTTCCTCTTGACTCAGCTTGATACTAAAGCTAGAGGCTCAGCATGTTGAGTGATCTATTATTGGGGATAGACTTTCTCAGATCAAGGAAAAACAACAGCCATGTGAATCCACATTGAAAAATGTCCAGAAATCTTGGGGAGGGATAAAGCCGATAATACACTATATATATACATATGTGTGTGTGTGTGTGTGATGATTATCACAAGACAAGGACAAGAACTGAATTATTTCATCCATAAGTGAAAAAAGCAATCAAATTTTTTAATTTGACAAATATTTTTTTTTCTGGATTGACCCAAAAGAAATCCTCCGTATTATCTCCTCGAAGGAGATTCCAATACGACTAGTCGTTTCAGTTTTCAGGTAGAGGAGGAAAATCACCTGGACCGCCGAAGCCCGGAATACCGGACGGTGGAGTCTTCTTACATGTGGTTTGCCACGTCGTGGGAAACTTGTTAGAGCCGGAGGCGGTGGTTGAGCCATTGGGGTCGTCGCGACGTCCGGTGTGGCGTTCGTCGATGTCTCTGTCGACGAACGCCACACCGGTCGTCGCTACGGCACCAATGGCTCAACCACCGCCTACTGTTCAACCACCGCCGACGGCTCTACGACGTTTCCCACCAGGACGTGACAAACCATCAGGTAAGAAGACTCCACCATTCCGCGGTGCTGTAGAGACGACGTAGCTGCTAACAACGAGCAGGAGAAGGAGTATGGAGGAACACTTCATGGTGTTTGGAAGAAAAGAAGACATACACGGCGAGGAACACTACTTCATGTCCTATAAATAGAGGCAAGGATTTAAGGTCCCTTTTATTTTTTTTCAAATGATGACTGGTCACTTTTCAAAATTTAATGGGAACTTAATGGAAACTGATTCTGACAAATCCAACCTATTACACAACGTCTTTCTATAGCAATTTTTCAGAGCACGGGTTTGGGCGAGCCGGACTGTATGCACCAGAGAGAAATTGACCTGCAATGACGCACAAGAGCGTATTTCTTTACAGGAATTGATAAAATAAGATAAAACAAAAACAATATGAAATATCCATTGATAAAATACTAACACAAATAACTTAGATGCAATATAATAATACTCCCACTTTAAAAACAACCATCTAATTATTTTCTAATAGAATAAGATTGCATAGATTTGAGTGAATTTTGGTACGAA
Organism: Tarenaya hassleriana; assembly: GCF_000463585.1. Lineage (NCBI taxonomy): Eukaryota > Viridiplantae > Streptophyta > Magnoliopsida > Brassicales > Cleomaceae > Tarenaya > Tarenaya hassleriana. The sequence continues at coordinate 688,908 of NW_010965946.1, read as the reverse complement.
ACTTAAACCTACAATTTATTTTAACAATGTTAATTATTTAACGGATTCGATTGCATGTCATTGTTATGTGTAAAAAGTAACATATCATCGATGTCTCATAGAAAAAATTCAATCTAAAAATATAAATCTAATATATATAAATCTATTCATAAAAAAAATTAAAATATTATATATATATACACATGTATATATATATATGTCTATATAATCAATACCTGTTATTCTCCCACGACTAAACCGAAAAGAGACATCTACATCTCTTTTTCGAATTCAACTAACGTCTGAATCCTTTGGACGATTTCTTGGCCTACAACCGTTGCCTCCAAAATACCTTCTTCAATTTGGGATTGCAGTCTACTTGATGTGTATATCGAACCGACAATTAGAAATATACTTTTATCCAGAGAAAACATGATAGATTCCATATCGGTTTCCTAGTAATTGAAGTTTAATCGATATACGATTTACATTGAGACTAACAATGCATTCTACTTTATTTTCCAGAAAACCAAATCGTGTTAATATGCAATTACTGAACTCAACCGGGAGCTATCAAAGTCAAAACTCGAATGTATAATTTAACCTAATTTATTTTAGTTTATTTTATTTCATAGCCAATGAAATTTACCTCTGTTTCCGGGTAACTAATTTATTCTACAACTAAATAATACAATGAAGATGATATCCAATAAGAATTTTTTATAATTAACGATTTATAACTAATGTCACAGTTAGAAATATCTAAAAAGTGAATACCAAAGAAAGATATGTTAAGGATGTATTAGGACGCTGTTAAATTAAAATAAATAGGTTTTTCTACATAATTATAATTTCTATGAATAATGTAGATTTATGCGGAAAGTAAATACAAATTGGACCTTTATTTTTTTTCTTTTTCACTGAGTTCCTTAAATTAATATTTATACCAAAGTAAAGTTAATTATAACTTTTGATTATTGATAATTATATTTATATTTTATTTTGTCTCTTATTTGTTTGCTATAAGTGGATTTTATTTAGAAACTAAATATAATATATTTGTTGAAAGTTTAGATCTAAAACATTTAAAGCTTTCATAAATTGCTCTATATAAGTATTTTGTATTTCTTAAAATCAGCCCACAAAAAATAATGAAGGTGGAAATATGTATCATATAATACAAGTGTAGGGAAAAAAAAGCTAGTGTCATATGACATTTATGAACGTAACATTACATGTCTATCCATACAATATACACCATCACTCATGATCATAACATCCTCGTATGGATAGCTAGCAGATGACCGAGGGCTTGCTCATGGACCTTCATAAATGTCTCGCGTAATATTCATATGTTTCGAATGTTTGTATTATCTATTGGAAATTTTTTCTTTAAAAGAAAAAAGAAATAAATGAAGTAGGGATCGGGTGCACCAACCCCCAGCACAATAGGGTGGGTCCCATCTATACTTGTTCTTCTCTCAGCCTCACAGAGTAGCCATCACATGTAACGTTTTTTTTTTGTTTTCTTTCTCTATCCAATTTTAACGACATTCCCATGAATATCTCTCTCTCTCTCTCTCTCTCTCTCTCTCTCTCTCTCTCTCTCTCTCTCTCTCTCTCTCTCTCTCTCTCTCTCTCTCTCTCATTTGCATGAATTGAGCAAATCAAGTATCTTTCTTTTTCTTTTCTTTGTGTGTGTTAAATCACATTGTAAACAAGGGTTGGCATGGCAGTTTCAGTATTGGGGTTTGGTTTTGGTTTGGCTCAGTTTCTAATATTTTATAAAATTATATACCAATCGATTAATATTTTATTTTCGGTTCAGTTTTGGTTTGGTTCTGATTTTTATTTAAAAAATTAGATACTTCGGTTCATGGCATGCATTAATTATTGCTTGGTTCATTGTATCCAAATCTCCAAAGTATTCCATATTTAGTATAAATAATGAAATAAAACTCTAAGTTGAAGTTAAAATCGTAAGGTATTGGAAATAATGGAGAGTCTTAGTATGCACCAAACATTTTATAGCTATTTTCACGACTACAAACATTTTAGTTTGCAAATTATACATGATTAGCATGAATGAATTTTTTTTCATATACATGATATTTTTTGGATACGATTTTTGATTAATTTGAATACATCAAATTTTATGGTGCAAATGCTTTGGGATAAAAATGAATACAATTTCTCAAGGTTTATAGGATATGAAATCAGTCACGTGACCCATGCTTACAAAAGATGTTTTTTGTTTTTTATTCCACGACAAAGTTGAATATGATAAATGTTTACCAAATCAACAATAATCTGAATGTGGCGATTAATCATGAATTTAATATGATGAATTTACATGAATGAAAAGAAGTATGGAACTGTATAAACGATTCATAAATAGAGATTATTCTTGCATAATAGAATATGATCTAGGAACCATATAACATGTTGTTTATATAAAGACAACGTCTATTAATTTCCATGTAGGAATAATACATGCCCAAATGTGATTAAAATGTTGGTATGCACGAACAGAAAATGAACTTGGTTCGATTTTGATTTTCTTTTTTCTTTTTGGGTGTTTGTATCAAAACCGAAGCTATTATTGTTCGATTGAGTCGAAGATATGGCTTTTAATAACAATATATGCTTGATTGTATTAAATTAATTTTCCAAAAAAAAATGATTATTCGAAATTCGCTCATACTAACTAACGGAGTCGGCCCATTTGTTTACTTATCAACAATGCTTTGTTTTCTCTAAATACTTAGTTTAAATTTGAGATATAAATTTATAAAAAAATAATTATTTTTTAATCTAGTTTTGGTTTGGTTTTTATCGGATTTTAACTCTTTATTATTTTTTGGGTAGGGTTTGAGCTAGTTATATGTGGAATATTCAATTAGATTCTATGTTACCGTTTTGTTCGGAATGGATCCGAGGTTAATTAAATCAAATGCAGCGTTAACGACGATCATTCTTTAATCTTTTTTCTTACATTATTTAATTAATTAATGATGTCGGCAGAGTGTTTTTGAGGTTAATTACCCCCTGACTTGTTTGTTTCATGTATAATGTATATAAACGCGACCATGAAGGTCGTATTTACTTTTGACAAAACGATATGGTAATTAATCATGTTATAATAATTAAATCTGGTAATTAAGGAAGGCTGTCTGTTGAACATATAATAATAATAATACCAATTACCAAACGTTAATCAACCACAAGCCATATGTATGAAGTGGCCACAGCATCTTAATAAATTATTTTATTTTTTTTCATTACGATTTCATGAAAACCATCCAATCAAATAAAATAACAAAACACACACACACACACACATATATATATATATATATATAAGTGGTCGTGCGTTTTTATCTTATATTTAAAACTTTATTCTTACCAAAGGAATTATCTGTTGCTTAACAAGCATGCATGCCACATCAGCACATTATCGTAAACAAATAAAATAAGGTCATAAACATACATACATACATACGTACATACGTACATACGTACATACATACATACATACATACATACATACATACATACATACATACATACATACATACATATGCATGCATGATATATGCAAGCGTGCATGGAGATGTATACCTAAACATCGCCTTACAAAATAAAAAAGGTAAGTTAAGTTAGTTCGTCCAACATTATTCCTAGTACGTTTTAAATTACGTAACGTATCATATATATATATATATGTATATATATACACATCCAAACATGCGTGCACGGTATAATTAAAGTAATTAAACGGCAATTAATTTAAAAAAAATTAATAATTGTTTGCTGTTTATCCGTGACCGACCCGGCCGACCTTGCCGGTTTTTCAAACGCACAAGCGAGATATTATACACACATATGTGCTCTCGTATAGTATTTTATATACAATATATATACGTTGAATATATATATATATATATATATCGATTTTGTAATTCAATGCCTCGATACAAATAATTCAAGTTGTAACAGAAAACTGTTGCTTTGGGATACGACAATTAATGAAGTACGTGTTACCATTTGGTTCCGTCATTTTCATTATGGGACATGACATTTACTGTCTTTGGTGAGGCACTTAATGGAATGATACCTACCGTCTGATGTATTTATGACAATCGAACTCTCTATAGCTTTGTTATTAATGAATTTACCGTTACAAAAAAAAAGTACGTGTTTCTATATATTTAAAGATAAAAAACAACAAGAAATTTTGTTCATATATACTTATATATCATGTATATATCTATATGATACCATCGGTACGAGTGCATATTCTGGTTTAATTAACAAATAGCACATAATTTGAAGATAAAAAAATTTAAATGTAATATTTTAAAGTTGAATAAAAATTAAATAATTTTTTTTTTATTTATTTTTATTCTATCAAATCCATTAATTTGAGTTTAAAAATTATAACCATCAGTATCTGACTTGTATTCAATTATTTCGAATCAAATATTTATTTATTCTGTCAAATTTGATTTTTTTTTTATATTCAGCGCACCTCATGGGAGGGGTTTTCGTAATATTTTTCCAATTACAGTCTAAACATAATTCAGGTTCAATTTTTAGAACCGATTTTTTAATTGTAATTATATACTATAAATTTTGAATACAAGTCAAAACCTTGGTTAAGTACAGATACATACATACATACGTACATACAATCGTATTCATCAAACGTTTATGAAATGACCATTTTTTATTCGTTGAGTAAGATTATACATAATATGAGTTAGAAATCTCGGATCATTTTTAGATATAAATAATTTTACAATATTTAATTGATTGATAATGATTGATGACACAACCACGATGTGGGAAATCTCGTTTATTATAAAATACTTTTTGATTATTATGGAGCATGAGAGATCTATAAATATCTTAAATCCTTTGCAATTAAGGAAATTAAAAGATTATTAGAGAAAGTGTAATAACCTCGTGCAGTTAATAAATTAATTACGGAAAATAAATTTCGATCGAGAGAGAGAGAGATTTAATAAGGGGACTGTAGAAATATATACAAGCGCGCATATATATAAATATTCGACTCTTCCAGAATCTCGTTCCTCGGGCCATTTCCTTCCCTCTTCTTTCTATATCTTTCTTCACGGATTTCAAGGAGAGCTTGATCCTTTTTTATTTATTGTTCTTATTCTCTTTAATAGTCTTCTTAATCTCCCTCTCTCTCTCTCTGGTTCGGTCTCTCTTGGTTTGACAATGGCTGCTGCTGCTGCTTATTCGGACCGTTTTTGTACCGGTTCCGAAGAAACCTCGTAGAGACAAGAAAACCCATGTAAGAAAATTTTAATCTTCTATCCTTTGTTTAGCGATTACGCATTTTTTGTGAGGAATGAGGATCTCTTTCTTGGGATATACTTATGAGATCTTCAATTTTACGGAGGTTAATACGGCTTCTCTGTGTACTTCCATCTGCTGTGCGTTTCAGTTTAGCTAGATCTAGTGGTTCAGGCCCAATTACACTTTCCCAGGCCCAAACCCAAACCCGGTTCAACCTATCCTAACCCTAATCCCATTTTCCTCTTCATCATGTCCGAGAGAGAACCTTCTTCGAGTTTCTTCATCTCTCTCTTCTTTCTCTGAGTTTATTTTGATTCTTCGTCTCAGTGATGCCTCAGCCATACTCCATCGCACATCGAACCTGTGGATCTGACCAATTGACGCAGATAACACCATCTCTGAGTCGCCGAAAAGACGAAGGCAGGTGTTGATCATTCTCTCGGTTAGTAAGCAAAGCAGACCAAGACCGACCAGGTACGGTGACTTCCGTCAATGACGATCGACCTGCAAACCAAGAAAGCAAACCGCAGAGACGAACCTCGAGCAAGAGAAAGATAAGTATTCGACATCCTAACTCTGATTCCTTTAGTTGTTCACAGATTTTAGGGTTTTGCTTTGGGATTAGATTTCAGGTTCATATGTTATCGCATGAGTATGCATTACACACGCACACACACTTGCACAGATGAATTACGAGTTCGGATCACTCGATGTGAGTGAGCCTACGTCTCGGCAGTTTTCCGATCACCGGAAAACCAGAGTTCATCCACTATAATTAACAAGAGATACGCATACATACATGTTACATCTCTTTACCGAGAACTTACAACACGTACTCTTCCATTATTTCAGGTAAGCGCCAAGAAGCCATACTCCTGAAGATTGCTTCAACGATTCATGAAGAACTTCAGGTATCTTCCTTGAGAACTCCAGGTCTGAGACCTCTTTCTTGTATCTCTCTTTCCGGTGAGATTTCTCGCTGTTGTTCTTGAATCTATAACCCCTTTGGCTTTTATAGAAAAGCTCAAATGACCCAAGTAATGTATTTTCTTGTAACAGAATACCAAACTTCAGTTTCAGATCTTTAATCAAATCATGACTTCAAATATGAGCCTTAGATCTTGAATCAACATTCAACACTAGATTTACGCAGACATCAAGTATCAAATGATTTGGAATCTGAACTTAAAAGTTCATGTGAAGCATAAATCACTGTCGAGTGAGTTACAGAGTCACCGAGATGCTGATGCTAAGAATAAAGCCGATCTTAAACGAATAAGAGGTAACTGCTGACTGACATCTCTTTTGATCTCATTATTCAAAAAATGCTTGATATCTTTACTAGAGGATATGTTAAGCATGCATGTCTTACATGCACTCTCCATCATAAACATGCTTGATATCTCTTTTGTGCAGTTTTGGTATCCGTGCATCAGAATATTGGTTGTCTTTTATTTTTATGTTTAAGTAGGGAAGAGGCATCCACACGAATAGAAAGTCGTTGCTACACATATCTGAAATGTTGTCCTGTTTGGGAATGGTTAAGACAAGTAAAAATGATGTAAATACTAGATTTTCGCCAAGTTATCACCAAAATGAACTAGAAAATAAGCAAGAACAAGAAGAACATTAGGGTTTCGAGATTTTCCTTCCTCCACTTTGATCAAAATACTTTCTTTGATACCATTCATAGTCAAGGGTTTGCTTTTATATACAAAGCCAACCAAAAGTGGCCAATGTCATTAGGATTTTTCTCCTTCATGTACATTGCCTAAAATGCCCTTGTCTATTTAAATATCTAATATAGCTAAATACTTAGTTCCTCCTTGCTAAGTCTTGCTTGAAAAACCTAACTCCGTGTTGTTAACCGTTGTCTCCTCGTATCCCCATCTCCGATCGTCGACGGTCTCGCTTGTTCCTTCCCCTTGCGTTTCCTCGAATACACGTAACGTATAGGATGTCTATCAGAAAACTTGAATAACATATTCAATGAATTAGAAAAGGGAAAAGCAAAGTTCTGAATCCCTCTGCAGGTTTTAGCGTTGTAGAAGCTTTTATGTAATCTCTAGACTTCTAAGAAGGTAGAGCGTATGGATAGAGTAGAGTAATTGGCAAAATTTTTTATGTTGTAGCTTTCATTTAAACTATCAGAATATCCCACACTGATCTGTTCTATAGCATCTTTGGAGATGTAACAGCCGGTATTCCTCATCTAAGCCTAGCTTGGCGGAAACCTTCTTCCTCTTCACTGAATTTTGATAAGAGCATGAGTGTATGGGCAGCTTTTCCTGTTTTTTGTTGATTCCCCTGGGTTTATCCACCTTTTGGTGGCTTTCATGTTTGGTACGTAGAATTGTAGATATTGATTTTGCTGAATCTTTTTTTTTTCCCTGAGCAAGTACAGAGCAAAACAACAAGAAATGCATAGAAGAAAAGCTGTTATGATCCTTTGTATATTTTCATGAGTAATTGAGTAACAAGAAATGTATAGCATCTTTGTATAATGAATAGCTTTTAAGCTGATACTTAGGTTTTGTTTGGTGTATCTGAAGATGAGCTAGAGATGGAGGTGGCAGAGTTTCCACAGCGTAAATGGCGAGTTGGCAGCACTGAGAGCAGAAAGGGACGCAACAATGGTGATAGGACCAGAGATAAACAGAGGTATCACTTTAACAACGATAAAATATGTATTTATATGAAATGAATGTGCTCACTGGCCTCTAGGGTTTTGACCGGGACCCCTATAATAGAAGTAAGTTCCCCAATTCTCACTTGACAAAACTTTCAAATTATAACAAGTTGGATTAGTAGCTCTGGATCTAAGTCTTCCGGGATCTCGCAGGACATTCAACGTATCGACTACGCCTAAATTTCGGAAATAACTCGCCTTCTGAAACCCTTCAACTGCAAAATGTCCACTTCCCATATCCGTAGTGGTGTGTTGCCCGTTCGTTTTTTCGTACATAACTTCGCCTCCCCAATCGATACGTGATGCACCGTTTGCTAGCTTTGGGATTATAGAACCCGACCTATACCCTATAATCATTTCTCCATATCCCAACCACCAATTTCCTGTTTTTGGATCCTAAGATGGACAAGATGATGGTTTTAATCAACATCAAATTAGTATTGCTTGGATAACAAGGAATCTAATTAGTGTTTGACCTTTACCTTGGAGATAAGCAAAGCGATTCCATATTGAGAACCACCATATGTGGATATGGGCTTGATTGAGGCACCAAGAGCAAATGCGTTATTGGTCTGAACAAAGCCTGGACATTCAAGATTGTAGCAGCCTGTGTCTTTGTAAGAATCCCTCTGTTTTTGTTTGGCCACGCATTTTCACAGTCCGATTTTCACGAGGGGTCTAGCGACATCTCTCCTACGTAGGAGGTGACAGGTCCCGTATTGCATGTCTACTATCTGCATATGATTTGTGAACGTATCTGAGCAACGCCGTTATGATCGTCCGGTTAAAGACGACGTTTGACGCAGTCAAGACACGTCACTCCTCATATCAGATACTCTAGACATCTCAGGTCTGAGGATCCAAGAACGAACCGCTGTATGAGATTCAAGTCATGACTCATGTCCATGTGACAATCTCATGCGGGTCATCCAGTAACTCGTTCCAAACGAGAACCCATGATTGTGATTTGCGTCTAATGCATATGATCATAATCATCTATCACACATCATGCTGGTCTTAATTCATCATTGTTCCCACAATGATAACTGAACAGGGAGTTTAGAATCATTTGCAATGATTCTAGGATATTCACCGTAATATAACAAACATGCTAATCATATAACGGGAAAAGTAATGCATTCATAAACCAATGAATCAATACATAGTCAAAATATCATATCACGGATCATCGTAGAGCATTACAACCAACATTAGCATTGTAGAAGCTTTTATGTAATCTCTGGACTTCTAAGGCGGTAGAGCATATGGATAGAATACAACAATTGGTTTGTAACAGCCAATCTCAGGGCACAAAAATTTGTCCACACCGGTAGGTCAAATAACAGGTACAATCAGCTTGTAGCTGCCGTGGAATCATGCTCTGTTCGTGCGAGAGGGTCATGTAGTGAGGCTGACAAGCACGTCTTGAACAATGAGTGTTTGGATGGATAACTTGGCCACTCTTTTTTGTGGGCAGATGTAACTCGCTGAAGTGACAGCGTAGAATGGCTCATCAGTCGGCTCCTAGAAACAGGGGCAACTGAGAGTCTTTCTTCCAGCAATTGCTCTGATCAGTTGAAGGGTGCCAAATCGCCGCATGAGCTTGTAGCTGCGGCCGATGATTTGAAATGTCGGACCGAGGAGGTGTAAGATTCCCTTGGCGAATTTTGAGGTTTCAATGTTTTATTTGTGAATAATTATTATTCTGTATTTATGAGAGATTGAGATTCGAAACCTTGATTTTTTTTTACCAGATATGTAATCACTATTTGATATATGGCATTAGTTGCAATGTATCAAAACCATTATCGATTTTACGCAATCACTTGTATGATTAATAAAATCAACCTAATGTGCTCAAATTTCTTACACATCTATCTTTTAACAAATAATTATATTTAAATAGATTAATATTCATAAAAATCTCCAAACTTGATTCGTCGGTAGCATCAGAAAGGCAGTTATTGTCTTCTTGCATTTATGTCATAAGGAACAAAGGACAACTACTCAGGTTTAATCAAAAGACGGGTTGCAACTCATGTCAGCTTGTAGCCTTAAGAAGACTCCACTATCCAGTACTTCGGGCTTCGATGTTCTTTTACCTGGTCAAATCGCGCCCGAGTCATCTCCTGTTCAGAGAGCCTACAAATAGCTGTATCTCCTTATTCTACTCGTACCTCTAGTCGGCGGTGTCATCGGTCTGATACGTTACTGCCGTAATCGATCGTTACAGTAACGTGTTGTCTGTTGGTTTTTATAAAGTGTTGTATGTTGGTTTTTATAAACTAATCGTGTGGGTTCTGTACTTTTACTTATGGTGGTCTTAGATATGTTTTTAAATATATACATCTAAATAATACCAACTCCTAAAGTATACCAAAATGTATCCAATCTCTAATTCTAATTTACATGAAACTACTTTTACATTATAATAGAAACGGATTAAAAAAAATATATTTTCTCTTTGTCAAATCAATACTGTATTAAGAATTAATAATAATAACAAAAAAATACAAAAAATAAATATATTTCCTCTTTATCAAATAAATACTCTATTAATAATTAATAAAATATATATGTCAAAAGTTTTCATACAACCATTGTTTAATACGTAATGCCTATTGGCTATAAAAAAAACTATATTCTCCAGTTTTATTTTGATTTTTGTTTCGATCTAAGTAGGTCAGATGAGATATGTTTAACCTTTTTTTCGAATAATATTTTTTTTTATCTTTTTTATTTTTTTTTTATCTAGCTAGAATTCGCTTAATTTGAATTTAAAAATTTTATATATTCATTTAAAATCAAATTTATTTTAAATATAAAATCATCTAAAAAAAACTCATAGAATTTAATTATTCTAAAAACAAAAAAAAACTATAATATTATTTTTAGTATTATATTATAAGTAAACTAAATATTTAAAGATATAAATCATTAAAAGGCTGGAAAACCTATGCCTACTGCTACTATAGCGTAATTATTACAAGTAAAATTAATAATGTTTTAACCCCGAGGGTTCTATTCATCTTCTTCTTCGTTTAACATCTCCCATACATTTTTGTTTATTTCCGTCATCATCTGAGCGCTGTTTGGACTGGGCGCATCAGGCACTCTTATGGAAAAGGTCAGATATGAATAAATATTTGCTCTGAAAATATTTGTACAGACCTTGTTCAATTGCTTGCTTCGCTCTATTTATACGAGTGTTCCTCACGTCTCTCATCTTTACTCCTCATTTCCACCATGTTTCCCTTCGTACTTCTCTTCCTCCTTAGCATTAGCAGCCTCGCCGTCTCTACCGCATCGGAGGGTCCGGTTGTGGCGTTCGTCCACGGAGACGTGAACAACACCACACCGGTGGTGGCTACGGCCCCAATGGCTCCACCACCTCCACCGCCTACAGTTACAGGTCTACCAGGACATGGCAAACCATCAGGTCCAGGTAAGAAGACTCCACCATCCGGTACTCCGGGCTTCGAGGGTACTTTACCTGATCAAATCGCGCCCGAGTCATCTCCTGTTCAGAAAGCCTACAAATGGCTGTATCTGCTTATTCTGCTCATACCTCTAGTCGACGGTGTCATCGGCCTGATACGTTACTACCGTAATCGATCGTTACAGTAACGTGTTGTCTGTTGGTTTTTATAAAGTGTTGTCTGTTGGTTTTTATAAACTTATCGTGTGGGTTCTGTACTTTTACTTATGGTGGTCTTAGATATGTTTTTATCTGTCTACGTAAGTTTTAATGCTTTATCTGCTTAATGAAAAAGTTTCATAGTTCGAATTAAACTTGAGTAGTTGCAACCCCGTATCAAAAGGAACAAAGGACAACTACTCAGGTTTAATCAAAAGACGGGTTGCAACTCATGTCAGCTTGTAGCCGAATAATGAAGCTTTTTCATTAAACAGATAAAGTATTAAAACTTACATAGACAGATAAAAACATATCTAAGACCACCATAAGTAAAAGTACAGAACCCACACGATAAGTTTATAAAAACCAACAGACAACACTTTATAAAAACCAACAGACAACACGTTACTGTAACGATCGATTACGGCAGTAACGTATCAGGCCGATGACACCGTCGACTAGAGGTATGAGCAGAATAAGCAGATACAGCCATTTGTAAGCTTTCTGAACAGGAGATGACTCGGGCGCGATTTGATCAGGTAAAGTACCCTCGAAACCCGGAGTACCGGATGGTGGAGTCTTCTTACCTGGACCTGATGGTTTGCCATGTCTTGGTAGACCTGTAACTGTAGGCGGTGGAGGTGGTGGAGCCATTGGGGCCGTAGCCACCACCGGTGTGGTGTTGTTCACGTCTCCGTGGACGAACGCCACAACCGGACCCTCCGATGCGGTAGAGACGGCGAGGCTGCTAATGCTAAGGAGGAAGAGAAGTACGAAGGGAAACATGGTGGAAATGAGGAGTAAAGATGAGAGACGTGAGGAACACTCATATAAATAGAGCGAAGCAAGCAATTGAACAAGGTCTGTACAAATATTTTCAGAGCAAATATTTATTCATATCTGACCTTTTCCATAAGAGTGCCTGATGCGCCCAGTCCAAACAGCGCTCAGATGATGACGCAAATAAACAAAAATGTATGAGAGATGTTAAACGAAGATGAATAGAACCCTCGGGATTAAAACATTATTAATTTTACTTGTAATAATTACGCTATAGTAGCAGTAGGCATAGGTTTTCCAGCCTTTTAATGATTTATATCTTTAAATATTTAGTTTACTTATAATATAATACTAAAAATAATATTATAGTTTTTTTTTGTTTTTAGAATAATTAAATTCTATTAGATTGAGTTTTTTTTAGATGATTTTATATTTAAAATAAATTTGATTTTAAATAAATATATAAAATTTTTAAATTCAAATTAAGCGAATTCTAGCTAGATAAAAAAAAATATTATTCGAAAAAAAGGTTAAACATATCTCATCTGACCTCTAATAGAACTTAGATTGAAACAAAAATCAAAATAAAACTGGAGAATATAGTTTTTTTATAGTCAATAGGCATTAATATCAGCAACACATCATCCGTTCCATTTGCCATGCCAAACAGCTTTGCATCTCTCTGAGTTCACCAATATTTCCCATGATGACTCTGCTACTGCTCCACGTATTAAACAATGGTTGTATGAAAACTTTTGACATATTAAATAATATAATTATTTTATATATATGTGCTTTCTGTAATAATTATTTATATATTCTTTTTATTGGCATGCAACAATTTATTTTGTATAATTACAACATAATATTTTTTTTAAATCAAAATCCTTTGTTATTATTTAAGACGATTTGTTTTTAATAATTGATTTTTTGGATTTAGGGATTAGATATGTTATATAATTTTTGTGGTCGTTAAAATATAGAATTGTCTATTCGTTTCAAGATTGGATACATTTTGGTATACTTTAGGAGTTTGTATTATTTAGATGTATATATTTAAAAGGGATAATCGCATCGAAATACCTGAACTTTTACAAAAATCCCACATAAATACTTGAACTATAAAATTGTCATATAAATACCTGAACTTTTCATAACTCCCATATAAATAACCAACATTTTAAATTTTTTCCAAATCAACCACTTTTCCGTTAACGTCGTTAGACGTTACTGTTCACTCATCAAAAAATTGATGACTCAGCAAAAAACCTGTTGACTCAGCAAAATATTGCTGACTCAGCAAAAAAAATATTATTAAATATCTAAATTTTTATCTACATATATTTAAATATATATAAATATATATATATACATTAAAAATAAAATTATTTATAATTAATAAAATATATATACACATAACTATAATATATATATATATCATTACAAATGCATATATATTAAAATAAAAATAATTATAATTAAATTTATATACACACATAATATACATATTAAAATAAAAATAATTATAACTAACATATTTACATATAATATATATATGTTAAAGATAATATTTATATGTATACATATTAGTTATATATATAAAATATACATATACAACTAATATGTATAATTATAGTTAGTTATATATACAAACCCCTAATTATAATTATATATATTAGTTGTATATGTATATTTTGTATATATAACTAACTATAATTATATATATTAGTTGTATATGTATATTTTGTATATATAACTAATATATATACATATAAATATTATCTTTAATATATATATATTATATGTATATATGTTATATATATATATTGTAGTTATGTGTATATATATTTTATTAATTATAAATAATTTTATTTTTAATGTATATATATATATTTATATATATTTAAATATATGTAGATAAAAATTTAGATATTTAATAATATTTTTTTTGCTGAGTCAACAGGTTTTTTGCTGAGTCATTGCTGAGTCATCAATTTTTTGATGAGTGAACAGTAACGTCTAACGACGTTAACGGAAAAGTGGTTGATTTGGAAAAAATTTAAAAGTTTGGGTATTTATATGGGAGTTATGAAAAGTTCAGGTATTTATATGACAATTTTATAGTTCAGGTATTTATGTGAGATTTTTTGTAAAAGTTCAGGTATTTCGATGCGATTATCCCTATTTAAAAATCTTGTTGTATTTTTTAGCGTCACAGTTTAGTATGTATCTAAATTTTTTGGTTCGCTTAGAATGTTGTCCGATTATTATTTACATCGCTTTAGATAGTATATATGATACATGCAATTTGTAGAGGAGGACTTTAAATATCAGGAAAAATGAATTCAATGTATTCATCTATAGTGTAGAACATTTTAGTTTGCCTATTTTCCTAATATTTTGTTTTTGGTTGAAACCTTTTCCACTAATAGAAGTATATAAATAAAATAGAAGTTCATATATTAAACACCTAATAGAACTTTATATTACAAACCTTATATCTGTCTAATGTAGTACAATATTTTAATAGATTGAATCTTAACTTTTATTAAACGGAAAAACCCATTTAATTCAAACATGTAAATTTTATTCTTTACATACAATATGCCCTCTATCAAAATTATATGTGTAATATTGTAAATAAAATTTATGTTATTTTTTATGAAAGTATGAGTTGAAACTAATTTATATTTGAAAACTGACCTTGGGATATGAGGGAAATGAGGACCCCTAGTGCCACCGGATGTGATGAACAGTTTACGATGTGTTTGTTACTATTTTGTTTGGAGAATCTTTGAACAAAGGAGAGAACAAATGCTTTTGGTTTAGTACTTTAACAAAAAAATTTAGGAAATCAAAACAAACAACCTTTAACAAAAAAAAAAAAAAACGTGGAGGGTCTGATGCTACGACGGTGATGATTCGTAACATACCCAATAAATATACGTTCGTGCATTTGATATTTCTTTTGTATTTTCATATTGGCTTTTATAATTATTTAGTAGCCATGCATCTTCTTTGCACTTTCAAAGGGTGTAACCATAGCGTTACAATTATTTATTATAATCTCCATAAATATTAGCGTTACATAAATATCATAGTATATGTCTGTTTATATTATTATTTTTTATATTTAAATAGGAAAATCAGAGTTTTACAATTGAAAAATGTCTAAAATTTAAAATTATATACGCCCTATATAATAAACGACGCTTCAAATCTAGAATCTCAATCAATTACGTCTTTAAATAAATGAAATCCATTACACCCAAAAAAATCTGCGTCATCCACGTTACGACATGACGAAGACGAATAGTTCACGTTTTGCCATGTCATTAGTGTTTAATTTAAAATATGACAAATATTGATCACATTATTATCATTCATATTTTGCACTGTTTTGGTTATATTTATATTGTTTTCAATATAATGTAATTCGCATTTAAAACAAACTTTATTAATAAATTTTATTAATTATTAATAGAGTATTTATTTGATAAAGAGGAAATATATTTATTTTTTATATTTTTTGTTATTATTATTAATTCTTAATACAGTATTGATTTGACAAAGAGAAAATATATTTTTTTAATCCGTTTCTATTATAATATAAAAGTAGTTTCATGTAAATTAGAATTATTTATGAAATGAACCAATAATACATATATATATGAACATTAACGAATCAAAAATTTGAAAAAAAAATGAAAGAGAAAATATATTTTTTTATCGGTCTCTATTATAATGCAAAACTATTCTTTTATAAATTCAGTTATTTAGAAAAGAGTATAAGAAAAGAATACATGTGGATAGAATATATATAAGCAAATAATATATGTGGATATAATCTAATATTTGTTTAATACCTAACTATTTAGTTGTTATATTAATTGAAAATACAAACTAATTATTTTAATTATATATATTTAATAAGTATTTGTAAATGATTATTTTAGTAAACCAATAAAATTTAAGAAAATTGATGAGGTGGAATATGAGGTTAGTTTAGCAAGTATAGTTTTAAAGAAACAATATAATTTTGGGATGTGTAATAAATAAAAAACATATTGAATTCAATAAACATTTCACAATAAATAATAGTATGATATTAAACCTATATAATCTCATCAATATTTAAATTTATAAAACCTACTTAGATCGAAACAAAAATCAAAATAAAACTGGAGAATATAGTTTTTTTTTTTATAGTCAATAGGCATTACGTATTAAACAATGGTTGTATGAAAACTTTTGACATATATATTTTATTAATTATTAATAGAGTATTTATTTGATAAAGAGGAAATATATTTATTTTTTGTATTTTTTTGTTATTATTATTAATTCTTAATACAGTATTGATTTGACAAAGAGAAAATATATTTTTTTTAATCCGTTTCTATTATAATGTAAAAGTAGTTTCATGTAAATTAGAATTATTTATGAAATGAACCAATAATACATATATATATGAACATTAGCGAATCACAAATTTGAAAAAAAAAATGAAAGAGAAAATATATTTTTTTATCGGTCTCTATTATAATGCAAAACTATTCTTTTATAAATTCAGTTATTTAGAAAAGAGTATAAGAAAAGAATACATGTGGATAGAATATATATAAGCAAATAATATATGTGGATATAATCTAATATTTGTTTAATACCTAACTATTTAGTTGTTATATTAATTGAAAATACAAACTAATTATTTTAATTATATATATTTAATAAGTATTTGTAAATGATTATTTTAGTAAACCAATAAAATTTAAGAAAATTGATGAGGTGGAATATGAGGTTAGTTTAGCAAGTATAGTTTTAAAGAAACAATATAATTTTGGGATGTGTAATAAATAAAAAACATATTGAATTCAATAAACATTTCACAATAAATAATAGTATGATATTAAACCTATATAATCTCATCAATATTTAAATTTATAAATATATATTTAATTCAACCAATTTTATAAAATACAAAACCAATCACGTGACTCTTTCATTTATTTCGTGGGTCTCTTTCGAAATTTAATTCTTCACCCTAAGCAATTGAACAAGGTCTTTCTGTAGAAATTTTTTCAGAGCACGAGCCATCAACATTTCTGTATCTTAAATTTATTTAATTTGAATGTATAAATATGACATGTAAATTGATACAACTTTAGCAACATTTTTCGTCGTATTTTACTGTTGTACGTTACGTCCTAAAACAGACTCAAATCTGACATTTGCCTTAACAGTGCCTGAGGGTCCAAAAAGCGGTCAGATGATGATAAATAGTGTTGACGGATTTAAAAAATTATTAATTTTAGTTTGATAAAGGATAATAATTATACTATAGTAGCAGTAGATATAGGTGTTCTCGGGAAAGTTGACTCCTGGCTCTGGAACCAGGGGGGCCCGCCTTCTCGTATCCTCGTTATTGATTTCTTTTCCTTTGATCTCTTTAAATATTTAGTTTACTTATAATATAATATTAAAAATAATATTATAGTTATCTTTTGTTTTTAGACTAATTAAATTTATATACTTGTTATAAAAAAATCTATTAGATTGAGTTTTTTATTTTTTTTGTAGATCGTGATATATCAAAAAATAAACCATTTAAAAAAGTAGAAGATGAGAGATATGTTAATTCACTTTATCTAATTGTAAGATATAAATCATATTTTTTTATTAATTAAATATAATAATGATATTATTTATAATATATATGAAAATAATTAAAAAATTCACTAACTTCCAATAACTTTTATTATATAAACGAACTTTGAATTTTATAAAAAAACTATATGAATTTTTTAGTTTTTTTAAGGATTGATCATAATAACAATGATGGTATATTAAGAGTTATCATCCAGAAATTGATAAAAATAAGATAAAACAAAACCAATATGAATATCAATTGAAAATACTTGGGAGAGATTCAATCCATAAAATAAATGAACTGGAAATTCTAAAACCCAAATGGCATGAAAGCCCAAGCCCAAATGCTCATGCACGTTGTCCTTTTTAATTCGATTTTGAATGGTCTCAAATGTCACAAAACTAAAACAAATAGGCAAGTGGATGTTCAACTGTCCGGACAGACAGAAATTCAAAGATTCAAAACTACGAAATCTTAAAGGTTTTTAGAATTTTACTTTTAAAAAAATAGATTTATTATAAAAATCATTAATTTAGAGAACTGCTTTTCTAAATTAAATTCATAATCATTAATTTAGGCTTCTAATTTTGTAGGTTTCTGCTCTGCAAAATCATACAAGCTATCAGGATTATTTAACATTGATTGGATGGATGCATGCATGGTCAAGTTGGCAACTTTTGGTCAAATGTTGTTATAAAAAAAAGCGAATGTGATATTCAATCGAAATATTATAAAATGCATATATGCAATAGAATCACAATATATATATATATATACAACTATTTTTTATATAACAATCAATTAGAGACATTGAAGAATAATTTATATAATGCAAATAATATTCTTGAATATTCTGTGAAGTCGCGTTTAGCGGCGGATCCAGAATTTTTTGAGCACGTGGTGGAAGTCTTAAATGTGGACATCGGGATTTAGACCAAAGTTTGGTAAACAGAAATATGAGTGTATTCGAATGTACAATTACGGTATATTCATATGTAGCAAAGAATCACAACCCATTTTTGTACAAAAATGATTATAACTTAAACCATATCACACCTTATTACAACTTAAAAATAAAATAATACCAATAATAATAATCATAGGAGATGGATCAGTCGCTAGTCCACAAACCATGAAAACCCATCGGGAACGTTAAGTTCCTCGGCACTTCTAATCTGGCGACGAGAGCGTCGGCTTCGCCGATTTTCTTGACATCGAGAATCACAAGGTAACATCTCTCTATGGATACCGCATACTGCCACAATACAAATATTGATAATATATCAAGAATTTTGGAGAGTTTTAGTGTTATACATACATATATATATATATATATATATATATATATATATATATATATCTATTTATAGAGAGAGATTTCAAAGTACCTCAACGACAATAATGTATCCATCCTCTTCGTTGGAGCCTCTAGAGACAAACATAGGTTCACCGATGAATCTCCGGGCTCCAGTGGACCATGTGCGTACAGATTCTGCGTCCAAGTCGAACTTCACAACCGTGTCGAATGGGAAATCTGGGAGTGCAGACCGAGAACCCGAGGACGAGGCAGAGTATATGTATCTGTTCTTTTGTCCGGAGCATGACGAGTTTACGACAGGAAAATCCGAGGGTTTGTTCCATCCATTCAGTGGCTCGACGTCACAGCTCTTACAGCTCCCATCCACGTCCAAGCTGATCGAAACCTACGTTATATGAATATGATATCATCACCGTTTAGATTTTTTTCGATAGAAATTGAGTGAATTGTCACAAAATCGAATGAGGTGATATACCTTGACAAGATGAGGGAGGAGACCGTCGTTGCCTTGTTTTCGATTCATTATAGATGGATCGAGCTTTCCGCTTTG
The DNA here is from genome assembly GCF_000463585.1 of Tarenaya hassleriana. Classification (NCBI taxonomy): domain Eukaryota; kingdom Viridiplantae; phylum Streptophyta; class Magnoliopsida; order Brassicales; family Cleomaceae; genus Tarenaya; species Tarenaya hassleriana. The sequence goes on along the minus strand of NW_010965946.1, from coordinate 668,977 downwards.
CCAGTTGTAACCTGAAAAAGAATCATACCACAACATAAATATATTTGTTATATATATATATATATATATATATATATATATAATCATAGTAATATTTTTAACCCTTGATAAACACTTCGTTCGATAAGTTAAAGAAGATATTAGAAACAAAAGATCAAGAAAATGGAATTGAGTATAGTGACATGGAGTATTTGTAACTGACCAAACATTTTCTGGAAGTCGAACCAGAGATATGAGCAAGCAGAAGCTTGTATCTCGATCTCGAGACCGCCGCCGCTGTTGTCTCTGGTCTCGAAGGCGTTTCCGGCGTGGATTAGCCATAGCTGAGAAGGTGCTTCGATGGGAACTCTCCAGTCTCTGCCTCCGACCGATCCGCCTGAAAACCTCGGCAGAATGTAAATCGGCGAAGTCTCGTTGCTCGGGTTAAGGGACAAGGCCGATATCATCGGAGACATTCCACACACTGCAGCCACCGAACCTGAGATGCATATTTTTATACACGAGGAAAGTTAGACGAGTTTTTTTTACTTGTCCGATTAATCTGATTTGTTCGTGGGATGCCTTGCAATACAAGTAACATGTTTCTTGGCATACACGTTTCACCCGTCATACTATAGTTTTTTTTTTTCGTGATCTACATGTGTTACATTCGAAGATTTGTCTTTCGGTCTGGTCGTGTAAAAACTATGATGTTCGAATTGTTTCAGGGTCTTAAGGGGCTCGAGGGTTATTACCGATCGGGTTAAGCTTAACTCGGTTGGCAAACAGTATGTAATGGGACTCCGTGAAAGCCCAGTCGTGGATCATCATATGATCGGGGATCTTGAATTCTCTTGTATGAACCAGTTTGAATTCCTCGTCAAATTCTGCAAATCAGTATATTAGAAAAATTGTTGTGAATAAATACCAAGATAGGTCCATTTTATTTTATTTTATTTTTGTAATATATTTTTTTTACCACAAAAAGTGAAGTTGCTGCGAGGGAGGAGCATGTCTTCCGAGTTGCAAGAGACTGTCAAAAGTCTGTTCCTTCGAGTGTCCATCTTGTAATGAGACAGGAACCGTTTCGGTGGCATCTTAAATACGCCTGCATATATTATATGCTTGTTCTTGTCGTTATTATTATCATTTTCTTGATAAATCGTTATTATAATCATTACCATCATTAAAGTGTTCCATGTCAAATGTATATTGTCATTATTGCTACTATTGTCTTTGTCTCTGTCTCTACATGCATAGTGATTACAAGTACGTGAAAACACAAACACCTACATATTTATATATATGTGTATATATGTTGTAAGATAAGTCAACGTACCGTTTAGTATAGGTTTCAGCAATTTGGCGGCCGTGTCCCATGCATCACTGGCACAGTTTTCCGGCGAGAAATCACAGCCGTTGATCACATCGGACCTTCCGATCGTATCCAACGTCTCGGATTCGATCTCGTAAGGTTCGCCACCTTCCCAAAGACAGAGCAACCGATCTCCCCACTTCAACACACTTGTGTTCGCCACATTCTTCATGACCTTCGTGTTGCCGAACTTTTTCCCGCCTTTCAGAACAGAGAATGGGCCCCGGTGAGTGAACCTCCACGTGTCAGTCACCGGGTCGTGCTCCTCCATCTGAGCTTCGGTCCTAACGTACTTAGCCATGAACGTGGCCTCTCGTTCTCGGCCGTCGATCTTGAAGGCGCGCAAGTAACCGTGACCGTCCAAAGGGTGGACCGTGGAGCCGTGGTCGTCGGTGAAAAGCCCCGGACCGGCTAAGTAATACGTGCCGGACGGGAAATCGGCCGGTATTGAACCGTCCACGGTTTTGATCGCGACCGGCTCGACCGTTTCGGACCGTTGGGACACGAACAGAGATTGGTAGTCACGAAACCCCGACGGGGACTCGTCCACGTCGGGGGCCGTGTTCGTGCGACCCAGACCGGGGAATTGGATATCTGGAACGGCTATCGATATGGCATGTAGGGGTGCAGGCGCCGATGGGGGTTGGTGGTGAACCGGTGGGGAGTTAACCGGTGGGAGGAATTTCGGCGGGGCGGTTAGTGACATGGTGGCCCGCATTTTGTAATATTATTTATTCGTTAGGAGCCAAGTGTATAATATATGGTTTTGATATGTAAAAGTGGTCGCATATGTATGTATATATATAGAGGGAGATTGGGCACGTCGCTCTGTGCATGTTTATAACAACAATATGTTTTTTTTTATAAAATAAAAAAACAATATGTTAATTTCAAGGGTTCGCTCTTTGATGTGCATGGTGGGGCAGAAAATGCTGGGTGGTTTGTGGTAGACATGAACAAATCTGGACGTTAAATGGCAGACATAATACTAAGCCATAATGCCCTTTTACTTGAATTTATATAATGAAATAAATTTAATATTATGATTAAAAGGGAATAACACGTCAGATGACACATGCACCGCCAAATTAAATAATAAAATTTTCGGGAGATTTTAGTGAGTGGAGGCAAGGGGTTTGAAGACGTTAACTGTTGTAATACCCCCGACGACCCATCACCAACTTGCATTTGACAGATTGATGAGCACTCACTTGTGTAAGATGTCACTTTGAGAATATTTATTTATTTATTTTCGATTATAATAATGTTTTGTAATTTCACAATCATGTACGTTTGGTGCGTTGTTCAACATTTTCTTAATCAGATACTAATACAAAAATCAACGAATACTGTTCTATAACCAAACAAACATAACACACATGGAGAATATGTTATCTCCCTTGTTGTTGTGCGTTAACTAATTTCCATCTGTTAAGCATTTCTCAATAAGAAATTAATAAAACTTCAGATACGAATTTATTATAAACAATAATCATTGTAGTTTCAACATCCGAATCATGTAACCCTCGTTCATATGTCTTCGGTTTGGTGAACATTCGCAGCAATGGTCTTGGTTATAATTATGATAAGCAAACCATATAGATGAATGCAGACAAAATATTTTGATTCCATTTTCACATTTGCTGGTTAATTACATCATGAACACACACACACATATACACATACGTATATATGTGTGTTTAAACCATATACAAGATTCAATAGATTCACACCTCGAAATCCCGAAAGACGTATAGTATAGTTAACCCAATATAACCCAAAACTTATTTTGTCTTTATATCCCAACGGCCGCATACATATATATATATATATATATGCGTGTGTGTGTATCGAATATATACGAGTACTAACGCTCATAATAAGTAGTTGTAAGTTCATAATGTTAGGTTAATTATAACACCTTGGACCCAAACAAATTTTCTAGCTTTATTTGCACATGGAATATTTGGATCGAAACTCTATTAGAATAGGGTTAAAGGTCGTCATACTCTCGTACATCTTAACCTCCTTGAGGTTGGATGTCCATCTACAAAATAAATATCCAACTAAGGAAAATTTTCGTATTTATATTACTAACATTTTTTTTACAACTTAAAAATTCTCATAACTTTCTATCCGACTACATCTTCAAAAACTCGGAGACATTCTGTATACTGTAAATGCGTACCTCCATCCATAGGTGGACCCACATTAATATGAATGGGGATATATGCCCCCATTTGTTTTGTTAAAAAAACTTAATTCCTTTATAAAAAAATTATATTCTTTTGATTAAATTTTATAAATACCCCTATTATTAATTGATATTTGTCATATGATAAAATCAAATTTGCCCCCTCCTATAATTTTTTCTAGGTCCGTTACCGCCTTCATCACTAACCGCGACTCAAATATGGGATTTGGGACAATGATATCACGTTCTAAACCAACTACACCACTCGACTACGACATCTTCTTTTTTTATAAACAGGATGGTTCTTCCAGCCTTCAATCCGACTACATCCTCCATAGGTCTGAGACCAGTCTTTGTATATGGATCATTTTAGTCCAGAAAATTACATCTCTCTCCACAAGTGACACGAATCCAGAATCTGACTATGACATCTTGGATTACTACTAACACTTTGGTTAAATATTCTTTGTTTTTCATTGGATCCCTATATAAACTATATATATGCTTTTCTATATTTCAGATGTATAATGATGCATTTCAAACAAAGAAATAGGAAAACAAGGTAGATAAAATGGCATAACATTAGTGTAATATGTGGTTGCGGTTGTATAGTGTAAGTCAGTAGACCAAAGTCGGTCGTACCATGAGGCACTTTCGCTTAGGACGAGTGGGATGGAGGACTAATGCTAATGGGGGTGGAATGAGTGCACCCAAAAATTTAATATAAAAAATAATAATTAAAGAAGGGATGATTATAAGTTTGATAAGTGAGAAAAGGGGTGACAAAATTGGGCCCACCTGTCTCTTTTCCTTATTTGGGCCGTCGATGCCGAATCTGCTGACGTCACCCATGCTTTTCCACATTTCCCTAAATGGGCTTCACTCCATTCCTCGTTGTTTCTCCAAATGAGCTTCAAATCTCTCTCTGATTTCATGATTACATAGTAGGGTGGTCATTTCGTTTATTAACTGAATAATCGAATCGAATCGAATCGAATAAGGACGGTTTGGTTTGGTTCGATTATTTGCTTAATAACTGAACGGTTGAGGAAGTTGAATAACCGTTCGAGTTCGGTTAATAACCGAATAACTGCTGTTAACCGAATGATTATTGAGTTTTTTTAATATTTTAATTTTTATCCTCATTATTCTTAGTATTATTTTTTTATATTTCACTTTTAACCTTATATATTTCATTCAATAAACCATAAAATGTAATGTTTTTAATTTTTATCCTAATTATTGAAGTTTTTAGATTTTTTTTTATAATTTTACTACCAGATTAATCATTTTGTGCATTTATTTGAATAGATATTTTGAAGTTTATGTAGGATTAATAAAGTTTTTTTCAAAACATATCATAACCGAACCGAACCGATCTAAAATTGAACCGAATAAACCGAAAAATATAACCGTTTGTTATAATTTTATTATGCAAAAACCGAACCGAACCGAACCGATTAAATCTATATAACCGTTTGGATATGATTTTTTTATAACCGAAATAACTGAACCCGAAATAACTAAACCGAAACCCGAAATGGCCACCCCTATTATATAGCGATGAATCTAATGCTCCTCCTCACTTGTTACTACTTACTACTGTAGATATAATAATGTTTTTTTATACAATTATATCACCACTTTTAAATTCAAATAAATTATTTTTAAAAAAACTATTTACTATGAATTAAACGAATTAAGTGCATTATTGTTAGGGCCCATAATCGGGCCCATATCAGAAGGCTATATTAACCTGTGTAATTAATGAGCCTAAAGAATTAGGCCCATCTTGTAAATATTGGCCCATTTAGGGTTCTGGTCTAAAGACGCGTGTTGCATTTACATACCTTTCTAACGCCGTCATCGTTACCGTCACCGCCACCGTCACCGTCACGTGCGGTTATAAAATAATTAAAATCTAGTCTCACCCGATTTCTTTACCCCGCGGGTTCCCAAAAGATTCCGAGCTTTCTGGGTTTTCTCAAATTTTCAAATTTCTTGTGTGGTTCGTTCGCATGCGACATTCAGAATTCTCCAGGTTTCTCTTCCTCTCTCTCTCTCTCTCGATTCTTGATTTTGGATTTTTTAATTGATTATTACCGTTCCTATCTGATCGATTCTTCGGGATCCCGTAATTAATCTTTCTTGTTTGAAGTTGGATCCGATCACTAACCATCTTATTCATCGACATCATCGGATTCTAGGTATCTCGATGCTTTGAGCTTGTAATTGTCACTCGCATGTCTCTGTTTAGCTTTGTTTTTTTTTTAATTTCTTTTTTCGTCCTCAATTATTGGGCATGCTGACCGTTTTCCCTGTCTGGAATGGAAAGTCCCTTCGGGGTTCGCATCTTGCACGCTTTATATAGATTTCGTATATAATTTGTTAAGCAACCTTTATTAATCAGCTTACGTTGGTTCTTTGGCGTTTTGTGTTTACAAGCATCGTTCATGTATGGAAAACCGATTTGTAGGTTTGGAAACTTAAGGTCTGATATATAATCATATGATAAGAATCTACGGGTTTCGTTTTCGTAATAACGATTCGTTTGTTGATCACTGCCATTGGCGCCTGTTAATGGTCACGGGGAATGGTTATCCACTTATGCTAGTGATTTTATCTTTTGTTAAAATAATTCTCAAGGGAAATGTATATATTTCTATTTGGATGACCTTTTGTTTGCCTTGTGTTTAGAAATTGATCAGAATGAGAGAAGATGGTAGCCCCAGAAACGAAGAAAGCTCGCCTCTTGTTGTAAGTATTGTATGCTGATGTATCATTCTTTCCTTCACTCGTTTTCGGTTTTTTGTATCAAAATAACTGGTCAAGTCATGTACTTGGGGTTGTGGTGGTGGAGATAAAGTTATAACGGAAGTTAATTCGATAACAGGACAATTGTACTAGAGACGATGAGTCTGCACCTCAACTGTTTAATTCTTTACCAGCTCTCAATGAAGCTGCTTCTTATTTAACACAAGCAACTTCCTACTTCACCAGCTGTTTCTCTGATTTTTCAGGTAAGCTTTCTTTATCTGAGTTCATGATGTATTCACCATGTAAATCCTCCAAGTTCTGGATTGATTCCTCTTTTCAGAGTTTATAGACACATATGAAATCATAACAGTTCTTGTTTCTGTATTCATCAAGACACTCCCAGATTTGAAAATACGAGCGCCTCTCCTGCTGATAACTGCATTGTTAGAGCAGTTGAGCGGAGCTTTTATGGTTTTAGGATGTTATTCTGTTTTAGTTATGTCATTGTCAAAACATAGTTCTGGCTGTAGCCTGTAACTTAGTTTCTGCCTTTGATGTTCTCTTCAGTTGAATACGGTGATAGAGATTCATTTGGTTCCTTAACCCGTGCACATGGGTTGGTACCATCAACATCAGGAGTCAATGGGGAATCCCCGGTGAGTGTATGCATTTCTCCTGGGGAAAGATATTCAAGTTCTTCTGAGGCATCTACGTCTGCAAACAGCCCGTCAAGGGAATCGACGGAGAATCCATCTCAGGCAACAAATGCGATAGTGCCATCATATAATGTCGGTTTATATGGAATTTCCATGTTCCAAGGGTATGTATTCTCTATACAACAAATATGAAATTCTCCACAAAAGTGGGTTGTAAGATGTCATTTTGTGAGGTAGTGGTTCTGAACTTGCCCCTGGAACATTGTCTGCTTATACGGTCTCTGTAAAAAATATCAGCTGATAGTTGATAATTTATTTGCTCACTACCAGGCTCTTTGAGCGAGCACGGAGGACCATCCGTGGCTCGGCAGACGACATTGGATGGTTACAACGGGATCCTGAGATGCCTCCTGTTGAAGATGGAACTGAGAGGTTCAATAAAATTCTCGACGACATTGGGTAAGAGAGGTCGTTCTTTGATAGGTTTATGGATCTAGAGTCCTAGACCTAGTGTCGGCCGTCACTGGGACGTTCAATTTACTGAATTTACATTTCTCTCTTTTTTTCAGGCATGGTTTGCACAAGCTTCCAAAATCGGTAGTGTACTTGCTGGTCCCAGGTAGCAACTGTTATTTTTTTCCTCTGCCAGCCACATAGACTATAGTTTGAGTTCAGATTATGGTTCTCAAACTTGGTGAAATAACAATAATAATAATAAAAATTTCAGGTCTGTTCAGCAATCACGGACCTCTCTATTTCGTGAGCACAAAAATGAAATTCTCGAAGATGGGTTTGGCCTGCCATATTGCCAAGATTCACAGCGAGGTAGCCCCAATTCCCATTAGTTTCTGTACGTATTTTCTGGTTTATTGTTGTGTACTAATCATGTATGAGAGAAATCACTAATCAGGCGTCGGTTGAGAAAAATGCGAGAGAAATAAAGGAGTACATTGAGGAAATCTACTGGGGCTCGAAAAAACGAGTATTACTTCTGGGGCACAGCAAAGGCGGTGTAGACGCAGCAGCTGCTTTATCTCTATACTGGCCCGATCTAAAGGATAAGGTTGCTGGCTTAGCATTGGCACAGAGTCCGTATGGCGGGAGTCCGATAGCTACTGATATCCTCCGAGAAGGGCAGCTCGGGGATTACGTTAAGCTGAGGAAACTCATGGAGATTCTGATCTCCAAAGTCATAAAGGTATAACCTTTCTGTTTGTATATGTTTTCATTCATTGCACCAATGATATAGTGTTTGCATATATTCATTTTTTGGATTCTCGTTCAGGGTGACATCCAAGCTTTAGAAGACTTAACCTACGAGAAAAGGAAGGAATTCTTGAAGAAGAACCCACTTCCTCGAGAACTTCCAGTCGTGTCATTCCGAACAGAAGCCAGCATAAGCCCGGCGGTCCTAGCCACTCTGTCCCATGTGGCACATGCGGAACTGCCTCTGACAGGCGGCCAAGCCACGAAGCTCCCAGTGGTTATACCGTTAGGGGCCGCGATGGCTGCGTGCGCTCAGCTGCTCCAAGTCAGGTACGGAGAAAAGAGCGACGGACTGGTCACGTGCCGTGACGCGGAGGTCCCTGGCTCGATGGTTGTACGGCCCAGACGCAAACTAGACCATGCATGGATGGTTTACTCTTCCTTGAACGATGATCCTTTGGAAGCTGACGCTGCTCAAGTCTGTGAGGCCCTTCTGACTTTGCTCGTGGAAGTTGGCAAAGAGAGGCATTTCATACTCGAAGTGGAGGATGACTGATCGGTATGGATGATATGATGAGATATTTAGTGTCGTTTTCCTGTACTCTGTATTTTTTCCTTCTTCTATGTTTGTTGAAATGAATAAAGGAACCAATAATAAGAAGCAATATTATTTTTCTCTTTTTTTTTGGTAAAGTTTCTTTTTTGGTTTAGCCGGTCCCAAGCAAGCTCGATGATTAAAGGATGAGGGTTTTGGAGTAGGTGATAACTAGCAAGGTTAAAACTATATCATATATCTCACATTCAAAACATATAAACGTTGGGGCGATTTAGAATTGTTACAATTCTTAAAGAGTTAACGCAAAATCGAAATGAGTGAAAACGAAGAATTCATGCTGATCCCAAATAAACTTGGGACTAAGGCGGTGTTGTTGTTGTTGTTTTTTTTAGTTTAGATATTATAATTTTTAGCAATTTTTTTGGTCCATTAAATTTGAGTGTTGCAAATCACTGACCATATTTCCCCTTTTTATAATTGCTTGTTTTGCGATTCTTTTCGAATTGATTAAATAATTGTGTACCTTTTTATAAATGCTAATATGTTTGGTCTTATAATGTTTTTACAAAAAATATTAGGGGTGGGCGTTTCGGGAAACGGTTCGGGTTCGGGACAGAATTAATCGGTTCGGTTCTTTCGGTTTTACAAAAATAGGTACCAATCGGGTTTTTTATTGTATTCGGTTCGGTTCGGTTTCGGTATCGGTTCGGTTCCAGATTTTATTAAAAAAATGATAGATTTCCTTTAAAAATATTCGGTTTTTCGGGATTTTTAAAATTCGGTTCGGTTCAATTCGGTTCCGGAAAAATTCGGTTCTCTAAAAATGGTACCGCTCGAGAAATAATAACGGTTTCGAGTCGAAAAAAATACCATTTTAACGGTTCGGTTCGGTCCGGTTCCGAAGAACCGAACCGAAACGCCCACCCCTAAAAAATATGTTCATGTGACGAAACAACAAAGGTGATTAGGTTCCGTGCTCGAGCAATAGTGACGTGGCGAAGAGCAATAGTGACGTGGCGAAGGAATCATATTATATCATATAGGTTCCTTATGTCTTTTATTTCCCATATTACCCTCCAAATTCACTCATAATTACATTCCCCTCTTAAAACTTCATCGCGTCTCTTCTTCTTCTCTCTCACCTCCCTTCTTGCTGCGTCTTGCAAAGAGTGATTGTATAGGTTTACCACTTCTCTCAGTTGCGCAGAGCCGTAGCAAAGAGACCTAGGGTTTTTGCGAGGAACACAGGCAGCGCGGATTGGATCTCCGGTGAGATTAGGGTTTTTGAGCCGATCAATCCCATTTTTCTGGGTTAGTAATCGCGTCGCTGCTAGTGATTGATCGCCTAGGGTTTCCTCGTTGGGTTACTGTTTCGATTGGTTTGGGTCCTGTGATCGGAATTGTTTCCCTAATCTCTTCTGTGAGAAAGGGTCCGCGTTGGCGAATCTAGGGTTTTTGAGCATTTCAATGGCGAGTACGGGTGAGCCGGACCGTAAACGGCGTCACATCATCTCCATATCGCCGACAGCTACGGCGGCTGCTGTGAAGAAGCAGCCATTCTTCTGGCCTTCCTCCGAGGACAAGGTTCTTCCCATGATATCTCTGCGCATGCATATGGATATCTGTCTCTGATATGTTGATTTGATTATCGAATTAGTCCAATTGGTGACACTGGTTTACTGGAATTCTGAGTTATTTGATCCGGGTTAACTTACTGTTTTGCAATTTCGAATCTTTCGTGTCAATTTGCTGTAATTTATCGTGCATTGACTCCTAAAACCGAAATGAGGGCCATGAACGCTAGATTTTGTCGCCTGCTTCCCATGCCCCGCTGCCACCACCAAACCGGTTTCTAATTGTTACTGGCTTGTTGTTTCACGTTGGCTTGATATTATTATGATTATAAACTTGATTTGTGTTGGTAGCTCATTAGAGTGATTTCAGCGGTTCCATTAAACCTCAAGAAATTCATTGTCTTTTGTTTCAGTGTTGCACTTTATTGATTGAGTTTCTCAAGATTTGTGCTTTCCATTAAATGAGTCCCGGTAAAACTTTCGCTATTATACCATCTCCTGTATGGAATTTAATCATATTCCAGTTTTGTATCTTGTCCTTCCTAATTGAAATATTTGATGTGGTTGTTTTAGAGTTACAAACAGTTGCTTCAAAATTTCAAGTGCATTTGCTGTTTTTTCCTTGGAAAGTTATCCCTGGTACTGGTCTGGAATATGCATTTTACGCCATAGTGATTTGTTTCCTCTTGACTCAGCTTGATACTGCAGTTCTTCAGTTCCAAAATTTGAAGCTGTCCCAAAAGCTAGAGGCTCAGCATGTTGAGTGCTCTATTCTTGAGGATAGACTTTCTCAGATCAAGGAAAAACAACGGCCCTATGAATCCACATTGAAAAATGTCCAAAAATCTTGGGGAGGGGTAATGCTTACTATATATGTATTCTGCTGTGTTTTCATCTTAATGATTGTGTCAAATTCTCCCTCCACCACAAAGTTCAGTCAATGGTTAGTTGAAGGAATGGTTCTCTTTTGTTTTACCAGGGGTTATGAAGTTCTAACTGATGTCTTTTTAATAGCTTATAACTGCCCTGGAATCATGTTCTGTTCGTGTGAGAGAGTCATGCAGTGAAGGTGACAGACGTGTCTTGAACAAAGAGGGTATGGATGGACAACTTGGCCACACTTTTTCGTGTTTGGAGTACTAAGATTGGTCATATTTTATTGTTTTATGTTGCAAATATAACTTGTTGACGTGAAAATGTAAAACTGCTTCTCAGATGCTCCTAAATCCCTAGAGGATGATTTCATCAGCCGGCTTCTAGAAACAGGTGCAACTGAGAGTTCTTCTTCCAGTAGTTGCTCAAATCAGTTGGAAGAGAATAGGGGGACACCACCACTTCAGGTGACAAAAACGTTGCATAACCTTGTAGCTGCCACCGATGATTTGAAATGTCTGAAGGATGGACTATATCATGCAGCTCTCAAAGAGGGTACAAATAATGCTAATTACTTCCATCTGCTGTGTGTTTCAGTTTCTAGCATTGTCTTTTCCTCCTCGTTTGGCACTGAACTTCATGTCTTATGTTGAAATGCTTCTTTAACTAGATTTGCACGGACATCAAGTATCAAATGATTTGGAATCTGAACTTCAAAGTTTGAGGCTGGCTCTCAGTGATGTTCATGTGAAGCACAAATTACTGTCGAGTGAGTTACAGAATCACCGAGATGCTGATGCTAAGAATAAAGCCGATCTTAAACGAATAAGAGGTAACTGCTGGCTGACATCTCTTTTGATCTCATCATTCAAAAAATGCTTGATAACTTTACTAGAGGATCTATTAAGCAATAGCATGCATGTCTTACATGCACTCTCCATCATAAAAATGCTTGGCATCTCTTTTGTGTAGTTCTGGTATCTGTGCATCAGAATATTGGTTGTCTTCCTTTTCTGTGCCTAGGTAGAGAAGAGACATCCACATACATAGAAAGTCATTGCTATACAGTTCTGAAATGTTGTCCTGTTTGGGAATGATTAAGACAAGTGATACTTGAATAACATATTCAGAGAGTTAAAAAGGAAAAAGCGAAGTTCTGAATCTCTCTGAAGGTTTTAGCGCTGTACAAGCTTTTATGTAATGTCTGGATTTCTAGGCGGTAGAGCGTATGGATAGGATAGAGCGATTGGCAGAATGTTTTTATATTGTAGCAGCCCATCACAGGGCACAAAATTTTGTCTACACCCGTTGGTCAAGTAACAGGGTACAATCTCCTGTGGGATATGGACTTCTTAACTTTCATTTAAACTATCTGAATAACCCGTACTGATCTGTTCCTTAGAATCTTGGGAGATATAACAGCTGGTATTCCTCATCTAAGCCTAGCTTGGTGGAACCCTTCAATGAATTTGGATTTAAGAGCATGAGTGTATTGGTAGCTTTTCTTGTTTTCTGTTGATTCCTCTGGGTTTATCCACCATTTGGTGGCTTTCATGTCTGGTATGTAGAATTGTAGATATTGGTTTTTGCTGATTTTTTTTTCTTTGAGCAAGTCCAGAGCAAAACAATAAGAAATGCATAGAAGAAAAAAGCTGTTATGATCCTTTGTATATTTTCATGAGTAATTGAGTTATCTGTTCTGGAAGCAGCCTCTTGCATAAATTTCTGCAAGGTAAGGTTTGCCTACAATATACACTTGTGGTGGGACCCTTCTCTGGACCCCCGCTCAATGGGGATGCTTTGTGCACCGGGCTGCCCTTTAATTGAGTTATTTGTTAGCTGTCAGGTCGACTGGATCATAGTGCTAAACGTTTGCTTTGTTTCTTAAATTTTATTAACTTTTTTATTCTTAAATTACTACCTCTTACGGATGTTTTCCTTCTATCTTTACTGGTAAAATCGAGAAAAAAACAGGCAAATATGTTGATACTTGTGTCATAGATGAAAGTTATTTAAATTGAGGATTGACTTTACGCTCTTAACTGCTTAAGATGTCATTTCAACTCATCATTACGCACTACTTAGCTGGAGGTGAATTGGTATTTTCTTGCTAAGTAAATCACCTTAAACTGTACACACACTAGCTCAACGTTTATGCTTTTAGGCTATAATGAACATCTTTTGAGCTGATACTTATGTTTCGTTTGGTGTATCTGAAGATGAGCTAGAGGTCGAGGTGGCAGAGCTGCAACAGTGTAATGGCGAGTTGGCAGCACTAAGAGCAGAAAGGGACGCAACAATGGGGGCATTTTTTCCAGTGTTGAATCTTGGGAACAAGTTTGTAACTGGTGATAGCATTAGAGATAAACAAAGGGAACTGCAAGACATGGAATCTGTTCTGAAAGAGCTAACGGTATTTATTCTGCTCCTCTGGTTTCTCCTTTTTTGAAGGCAATTTTGAATTTTTATATGTAATGTTCAACTTGGACTTGATAGGAGCTAGCTTCAAGCAGGCTAGAAGAGCTAAAAGATCTTCACGAGAAGAGGATAAAGATTCTGGAAAAAATGAGTAATTTGCAGGTCTGTTTTTTCTCACTTTAAGCCATCAAAATTTTCATAGTGTGTTTCTGCATGACTTCTGTTCAAAAAAATATATTCTGGAATATATGTCTTTTGTAGTCCCAAAAGGCTGACATGAAATTTTCTAGCAGAAAACATTGAAGTCTGTGAGGTGTGTTTCATCTTCTCAAGCATGCCTTTTGCTGAAAGATAAGCTATCAAGGTCAAAAGAAGCTGTCCTTCAGTATCAGGCTTTGTTAGAAAAATTGCAGGTAGTATCTGGTTGTTGATTTCATATGTTATTCAAATATTCAGTATAGAACTGTGCGGTGCATATGGTTATGAGGCTTGCTTTCATTTGAATCTTTTAGGTTCAAAAAGATAATACAGCCTGGAGGGAAAGGGAGTTGAGTATGAAAAGCGAGCTAGTTGATGTTTCTCGAAGGTCTTCTGCTGTTTCTGATGCTAGAATTGCTTCTTTGGAGATGGAGTTAGAGAAGCAACTGGATGAAAAGAAGCAAATCACAACTAAGTTGGAAGAGATACCAGGAGACCGAGGTCACAACTTAATAACTTTTACTTCCAAGCCTATGATTTATCTTTTACTCATGTTTTGCTTCTTCCCATGTAGTCTCTGATTAAATAACACAAATGCAGGGAGGAAAGAAATATTTGCAGATATGAAAGCACTAATTTCTTCGTTCCCAGAGGAGATGAGTTCAATGCAAAGTCAATTAGACAATTATAAAAGGACTGCTGGAGGTATCCATTCGCTGCGGGCTGATGTCCAGTCCCTCACCGGGATTCTAGATAGGAAGGTGGGTGATGATCTTAAATATTTGTGTATGTCGTCATTGTCTTGGATTGTTTTCAGGGATAAAGAAGCCTAAATGTTTATGTGAACAGATGAAGGAATGTGAGGTGTTGTCTGTTAGATCTTCTGACAAGGCTTCTCAGATAGATGACCTGAAAGCTACGGTATGATGTGATATACTTTTAGTTCTTTTTTGTGCGATTGCATTGTCAACCAAGTCTACTGATTGTGTGCCTCATCTTTATCGTCCATCGTGTGACTTTCATTGTATTTGACCTTTATTTGGCGATGATTTATGTTAGAACGAAGAGTTACATATTTATATATGTTGTTCATATGTTGGATGACAAGTTTTGTATTGATTTATGTGCTTACAGTTCCGTGTTCATGGAGCTTTCTAGCTCTGAAATCTGTACTTGTGATTTGAGTTCTGTTTTCAATTCCTGATCTCTGTTTTAGAAAAATCGATCAATAATGTCAGCTGAGTTATTGTTGCATTCTATCTTTTCCAAAATTTTGTCAAGCAGGTTCATGATTTGAGGGACAGTCATGAGGAGTTGAAGCTGTTTTTAGACATGTATAGACGTGAATCTACTGATTCGAGGTAAGCAGCAAGTACAAGAGATCGGCATTCAAAATTTATTTTGCTTTAATGGATTTTTTTACTTCTTTCTGCGTCTTATCCAGTTACTTCATAGAGGTATCAGCAGTGGTTTTGTTTCCGAATAAGTTGCCACCTAAATCACCTTGTTTCTTTGTTGAACTGTTTAATTCTGCTGAAAGTTTGCTGTCCAGTTTCTGAAGCACAGAGGAACTTTTGTGTACTCAGCTAGTCTTCTTGGATTCTTCATAAATGATGATATAGACTGTTGTTGCATTTAGCAAACAGTTTTAAATGCTTTTGCTTGTTATCATGTCATGGGTGAAAAACACTAGATTGAGATAAATATGCCTTGGTGGGTGGACTTTAGGCGTCACTTAGTACAAGTTGCTGTGGCAGGGACATTGCTGAAGCCAAGGATCAGGAGTACAAGGCTTGGGCTCATGTCCAAAGTCTGACATCCTACCTTGATGAACAAAACCTGGAATTGCAAGTTAAGGCAGCAAATGAAGCTGAGGCCATTTCCCAACAAATGCTGGCTGCTGCTGAAGCTGAGATTGCTGATTTAAGGCAGAAGTTGGAAGATTCAAAACGGTAATTAATGCTTGAATGTATGGCATTGTTTTTGAACGTATCTGGCCATGGTTCCCTTGTGACCCTTTCTGAAAGGGCTGGTCTTTTCTGTTTCAGGGATGTCAAGGGGCTTTCGCAGATCTTGAAATCTAAAAATGAAGAAAATGAGACTTATCTTTCTGAAATACAGGTTTGTTTGTGTTATTTTTTCTTGCTTTTAGTACCCTTGATGTTAGAAATCAAGTTACCAGTAGTTTATCTTTTTGCAGACAATTGGTCGTGCATATGAGGACATTCTACCACAAAACCAACAACTTTTGCTTCAAGTTACCGAAAGGGATGACTATAATATCAAGGTGGCTAATCAATCCTTTCTTGTTCTTCTTGATTGCCTTGAGTTCTTCTCATTTTGTTGGTTTAATTCTATTCTGAAATAGATAGGTGGCTAATGGGCACAGGGATGAACCACTTAATTTATAAATCCTTGTGACTTGTGGCTTTGAGCGTTGACTTTGGCGTAATATGCAGTGCGTTCTATCATATGGACTACTAGGCAGTCTTTGAACTATTGCATTGTTGTTTCAGCTCTTCTTGGAGGGAGTTACTTCCAGACAGATGCAAAAAGCTTTACGTGTCAATAAAAGTATCATGGATAAGGATATGCAGCAAGCCGGTGCATTTGTCAATTTCCTTTCCATGAAGTCTTCAAGAATTGAAGATCAGGTATATCTTTCCCTTGCATTTCTATCCTTCTCAATCTCGTATACTTTTTGAAATTGTAAACAGTTTTCTAAATGAGCAGTGTCGCTTAGTACAATATTTGAATTTGGAACATAACTAGACTGACAGGGGAAAAGTAGCAATAGATGTCGACAAGAAATTTGATTAGAATTCCTTTTGCCTGCAGTTGAGATTCTGCATAGATCAGGTTCAGAAACTTGCAAACGATCAGTATCAGAAATCTGATACACTCGAGAACTCGCAAAAGAAATGGGTAGATGTTAAGAACTCATTGGAACAAGCCAGGACAAGGTCGGAGGAGTCACAATCTAAGGTTGAGAGAAGTCGGATGGATTATGGGGCATTGGAGCTAGAATTGGAAAGTGAAAGGTAATTTAGTTACTGTCCCTCCTCCCGAAAAAAATCCCCCTTATAATTGTAACCCAAATCTGGCGGGTAGACTGACTGTTTTCTTTCACATATTCCAGGTTCAGTAGGAGAAGGATAGAGGAGGAATTGGAAATTGCCAGGAGGAAAGCTTCGCATCTTCGATCTCTTAGAGAAGGCTCCTCAGCCATTCAAAAGCTTCGTCAAGAACTTGGTGAATACAAAGAAATTATCAAGTGTAAGGTCTGCCATGATCGCCCAAAAGAGGTATGCATACTGTTCTTGTTCTGCTGCATTCTTCATAGATTTATCTGAAATGCTTTGAAGATTGATTATTGTTAATAACCATCTGTAAACTCTTCCTAGGGAATTGATAAGCCATTTTCTCGGAAAATTCTCTGCCACGGTCACCTGTTACTAATGATGTGCTTTTTTGCCTTTTTATAGATTAGCCAATGCTCTGATTGTTGATCTTTTCTTCTTGAACTAGGTGGTGATCACAAAATGCTACCATTTGTTCTGCAACCAATGCGTGCAAAAGATGATAGGAAATCGGCAAAGGAAATGTCCAACATGCTCAGCAAGTTTTGGACCCAATGATGTTAAACCTGTCTACATATGATGCAGAATAGAATAGGGAAGTGTTCTTCTCAGTTAATAACCCCCGGCTGCATCTGGCAGTGGCCAATGCGTGAAAAATGAAGCCTGTATCTATGCCCGGTGACTCGCTGGAAACCCTCAGCCCCTCCAGGTCAAGCTGCGAGATCATCTGGTCGATGGGATGGATAACTCCGCATCCAGGACAGGGAAGAAAAAGTCTTGGAAATGCTGACTATGGGTTATAATAGTTTTTGTGTCTGGTCTCTACAGATTATGCTATGGGTTGTGGAATTGTATCATTTTGGCATCATCCCTCTTCAACTGAAAAAGGAACCACAGGGAATTCTTTCTCACCTGGTAAACATGTCTGCAGATAAATGGAGGTTGTTTTCAGATCCAATGTAATTAGTAGAAACCCTTCAGTGTTTAGAGTGATTTTGGTAGCAAGATGTGATGAAAAGAGTAGTAGGCCAAATGATTTTATGCTTAAACCTTCTGCTTTGTGATCTTGTGACGGGGATGTTAGTTACTGTATTTGCTTGGGTTTTTTGGTGCAAAAGTTCTTTTTTGATCCAATTGGGACTAATGCTTCTTTCTTTTTGCCTATCCAGGCCTCTCATGGCATTTTAAATCTTGGTCTGATTGATGTCTAAATTTGGATTGATTTTCATAGCAAGTGGTTCGAATGGCAGATTTTCTTGGAGTGACGAACACCAAATCATTAGGATTTTAACCCATTATGCGCACGTGGGACGCCTAAAGTGTTGTCTAGCAAGAACAGAGAGACAGCAATTGTGTCAGCAAGTATGGCCAATGGGATCTGGACATGTTTCTTTTTTGCTTCACCAACACGCATACCCATAACAAATACAGAATTATGAATACAGTGTCAAAGACAAAAACATATAGGGTTCTTGGATCATACCATGTTCAATAACTTGTTTTTTTTTTCCTTCTGTTTCGTGCTGTTGCTTTGATGTGTCTTTCCGCTTGCTTCTTTTTCTTTTGTTTTTCCTCTCACTTTATTCCTAAAGATAAAGATCACATGTTGTTTTAGCCGAGTCGTGGTTGTACCTGAAAATCTACTCTCTCTTTTTTTTTGTTATCATATATCATATCGTGTTGCTAATTAAATCACATTTCCCATTTTTTGCCTTGCCCGTAAATATGAAGCAAGTATGCTTGGTAAGCTTTTTTCGGGTAAACAAGTGTCAGCTAGCGCCAACTATATAATTTGGAATATACACTTTATCCCCAAAGTTGAGATTCGAATTTGGAATGACACAAACGTTTTGCGTTTCAATTTCACCGGTTGAACTAACTAAATTTGGATTATGCAGTAAGTTATTAGTTTGAATCAATTACCAACAAAAAAATTATAAGAAACGACAAGAAACAAAGATCATTCACATGAATCACGCATCTTCCCCGAGAATCGGGATATTAGCCGGATTATCATCTAAGGATACATGAATGTGAGCAAAAATCATAAGCCAAAATGATACTATACCAAAAATAGGCTGAGCATGTATTTTGCCTTCACGCATACATTCACATATTTTAATCCATGTTCCATCAATATTCTTTAACCAAATCGTAGGGTCCTTTCACTTTCACACACACACACACATATATATATATATATTGCCCTTCGAGATCAAACCCCCATCATGTATTTTGATTGGGCGTTGCACATCGGTCCAAGTTTTCCAAGTGGAACCATGTGAGACATGATTACACATATATGAACAAAAAGCATATCAAAATAATTCGGTAGCAGACAAATTCATCCATCTTTTCGGTAAATACGAACGCATCTATCATTGATACCACACCTTACCATATCTTTTTTTTTATATAATTTCCTATTGACGGCAATTAAGTCCCCCCCCCCCCACAAAAACA
>NW_010965946.1:597647-649505 GCF_000463585.1 Tarenaya hassleriana | reverse complement strand
CCCCCCCAAAAAAAAAAAATAATGAGAGAGAGGCAATGTGTTGTGTTACTCACACCTTTATCTCTCTTTAGCCGTAGACAAAAGAGGAAACACACTTAGCCTCAAAAGAATACACAAGAGTGACAAAAGTATAGTTTTCCTCATGATTTCCCCAAAAGCATTAGATTCTCTCCAGCTCTCTTGAGATAATTTAACAAAGGATCTGCGATCTTGTTAGTGGTCGGACCAATCATCAAATGCGAAAACACGAATCGGCAGATTAGTTAATAATTGAGCATTAATTCGCTTAATTACGCCGACATCGTTAGTTACTGTCCGAAACTCTTGTCACATGTACTTAACCCATATTAGAAAATTGTACCTCTGGAAGTGCATGTACACATTAACTAACTGTATGGGCTAATTTGTATTTTGAATTTCATTTTCCCCTTTTTAATTTTTTGTATATAAAGGTATTATGTGGTTGAAGATTTGAATGAGAATGAGAGAAAATTATTCCAATTTCTGTTTCTTTATCTGATTCCCAACATTTATTAATTACTCGCTAGTTAGGTTTGCATGCCACAAGATGCCAAAATAGAATTCAGCGTCTTGTAATTTGTCGCTTCTAGTTTCGTCCAATTACATATGCACGTATAATATGTATGTATGTATGTATGTATGTATGTATGTATGTATGTATGTATGTATGTATGTATGTATGTATGTATGTATGTATGTATGTATGTACGCACGTATGTATGTATGTATGTATGTATGTATGTGTATGTATGTATGTATGTATGTATGTATGTATGTATGTATGTACGCACGTATGTATGTATTCGCAGACATAATTATTAGAATTAACAAAGAGAAAGAGATTAGAACACGAATGATTAGGTACCTTGTGGAGCACCTAACTTGATAAACAGTATTTAATGTTAATCCTTTGGGCGCTAGTTGATTGGGGATTGATGTCTTGCAATTGTCCTCAATTCGATGGAGCCTCCTATGATGAATTCCCTTAAATCATTTGAGACCATACAGATATATATATATATATATATATATGTGTATATATATCTTATATTTCTTATAATGATTGTGAGATCACTTTCATAACCACTACGCCTCTTAGTGGCCTCAGCCCTCCAAAATAATAATTTATAACCATCCATATGTATCTAGAAATCGATCAAATCGATTTCGAATTCATAAGAAACTGGTTTATTTTCGTTGAAAATGGAATTTCGTCGAGAAATTTTACCGACGGCGACGGTGGAAGGCTAGATTCCCTTCCATTTGTTGTAATAAGAGAGAAGATTGTGTTTATGGTAATATATCATACGTTGTCGCTGTCATATTATTTGGGTCCAATGTGTTTGGGAATCTCCATAACAGTCCGTCTTTTACCTCGTAATGGTGGACAAAGTATGGTGTTGGGGAAAAGCAAACCCTAAACACAGTATATATCCTTTCACTTTCACATACATTAAAGGTGATAGGCCACAAAAAGTATATATATATATATATATATAAAGATTATAAAATAAAATGAGAATAATAACAAAAGTAAAGCTTTATATACGATATATAATATATATAAGGGTCCAAAGGCGTCGTCACCACGTGAGTCATGTTATTTCCCAGCACAGAAAATAAGGAAATGGAAAGGAATTATGGCCAAAAAGCTTGTCTCCTTCACTGTCAATTTTGCAATCATAGTCTCATGAAAATGCGTACACTAAGTATGACGCGTATCTGTGGTACCAACCTTGAACGTGGAATGCATGCTTCCCTCATCCAACCCAACTTTCGACTTGAGTAACTCAATGTTCCGTCCTGAATTCGAGTCTCAAATTGGAGAGGAGAGCGTATCGCATGGTTTGCTCATGACCCGCAATTAGTTTGAGTTTTTCGACACATGACACTCTGTTACAAAAAAAAACGTTCATCGATTTTACATTTTAGATTAATCAAGTATTATTACAATATTAGTATATTTTTTACCAACTTTTTTCACATTCTACTTCGAATTAAATTTTGGTTGATTTCTATAAAAATCCGAAATTATCTAAAACTATATGGTAAAAGGTTTTTTAAACAAAAAAAAGGAATGTATATATATATATATATATATATATATATATATATATATATTAATCGAACAGATACTTAGCTTACTAATTCAAGATTTCTTTGTACGTTTCGTCGAAGTAATGATTTACTACAATTAATCAATCAGATTAACAAAGTGGAGACAACGGATAAGACGTTTCGTGTGTCTTGCGAGGATGCTCGTGCGTAAATGACAAAACTAAGCCTCAGATTCATTAAATTCTCCAAATTTAGGGGCCAAAAAGCAAAAGGAAACAAAATCTAATCACGAATGATTCGACATTGGGTCTTTATTGTATGTTTTTTTTTTCTCCATGAGTAGACCATCTTGTCCACACACATATATACATACACATATATATATATATATATATATATATATATTACACTGGCATTAATTTAAAACACCCTTTTGAAGGAAAAGAATCAAAATGACCGAATTTCTTCACACGCAAAAGTGAAAACGAAAAGAGAAAGGAGAGAAGAAAAATAAACAAAAATAGTGAATTGGAACTTTTTTTTTAAAGTGTTAGTGAGAGCTTGTTGCCGGAAACCGGGTAGGGGCTTTTCAGTCATCCTGCCATAAGAATGGCTCCTCCAACCGGAACACCGACTCGGCCGCACAAAGCTGCCACGTGGACGAGTAGTAACAAAACGCGTCGTTTCGAGTCAAACCGTCGGTGAAAAGATCCGGCAAGTCAAACAGCGTGTCCTCGTCTCCCTCCTTGTCCGTGCTCGAAGCCGACGAAATCAACGACGATTCATACGTCGTCGTGTCCGAAGACACCAAACTGCTCGACGACTGAACCGCATACATCACTCCTCCGCTCGGTTCGGTCTTAGACGAGCCCTCGTCGCCGTTTTGGCCCAGATCGTGCCACGTGGCAGCGGCAGCCTTGCCAGCGGCGGCTTGGATGTCTTTGGGAGAAGTAGACGCCGGACGAGGAAGTTCGCCGGAAAGTTCGGGGAAATTGAGGAAAGCCCCGGTGCCTTTGATGGCTAAAGCCGCCACGTCATGGGCTCGAGCCGCCATCTCGGCAGTGGGATAAGTCCCGAGCCAGATTCTTGATTTTTTCCTGGGCTCTCTGATTTCCGACACCCATTTGCCCCAGCTTCTCATCCGTACACCTCTGTACGTAGGATGTTTGTCACTACCATTCTCGCTGTTCTTGCGCCGTTTCTTGGCGCCATTGTTGTCGTCTTGAGCTTTTCTTGATGTTTTCGCTCTGGAATTGCCCTCTGTGCAAGTTTCAGGGAAAGATGAAGTGGAGGAACAAGACGGAGATGGAGACAGAGAAGATGCGGCTGTGGCGGAGGAGGAGAACGAGGTTGTAGTGACAAAGAAAGTGTTGTCTTGAAGAGCACCACTCTCTATGTTGATATGTTTTTCCATTTCGAGAGAGATCGAGAGAGAGAGAGAGAGAGAGAGATTGAAGAGTATAGGAGTCTAGGAATAGAGGTGAAGTGGGCTTGTATAAATATTCCTCAGTCATATTTTTATTTTATTTTGGCTTTTTCATATTATAATGAAAATAGTAGAGAGATTTTTCTTTTCATTATTTGATTGTATATATTTTGGTGATGAAACGGGGCCCACGGAACAAAGATATCAGTTTACAGTTCAGCAATCAGCCAACCAGTTTACTCATGTGAAATTTTAAAGTTAATATATAGATACACACATGTATATATATATATATGTATATATACATGTATGATGTATCCGTAGAAAAGCGCCCCAAAAAAAATCGAACAATAATTTGCATGGCCTCGTCGATATTTTCTTTTACTCGTGCATCTGACGTCACCTCTTAGCACATGAATTGTCGTCTTCCTTTTTAGGACGCTTCTGACGTCATATATGTATTTATTTTCTTTTCTACAATTACTATTCTACAGTCGTTAGATTAATAATTTCCAAAAGGTTTTTATATCATCTAATGCTAATTAACATATATCTTCTACAATTGCACAATTAATCACGACATGCATGCGTTATAATTTATAAACCTATACATACAATTCATGTCGATAAATATCTGATAATGAATTTCCACATGGGTCTATATTAATAAATTAGAAAACAACAAAATATTTTCGTTTCATTTAGCACCACGAGATTCACACGCGACTTGGCCCCTCTTCAATACCAAAATTAAAACTATAAACCATACATACATACATACATACATACATACATACATACATACATACATACATATATATATATATATATATATCAGTGCCAGTGATATTATATGAAATGACCATTTCCTGCCATACCAAAAGCTTTTTGTTGACACATATTTCAGCTTTTTCTTTCTATGGGTAAGTGTTCAATATGCATTGGCCGGGGCATTAAATAAAAAACGTACATATAAGCAAAATATATATGTATGATATAACAAAATATGTGCAGCGTCACTGTTGATACGTCTTTTTCAACTCCGCCTCGTTATTATGAATTAAAAAAACCAACTTTATTGCTATCATATAAATATAACCACTCCTTGCATTTAAATATTTTTGCCCCATCTGTTTTTCGAGGGATTCATTAACA
Organism: Tarenaya hassleriana; assembly: GCF_000463585.1. Classification (NCBI taxonomy): domain Eukaryota; kingdom Viridiplantae; phylum Streptophyta; class Magnoliopsida; order Brassicales; family Cleomaceae; genus Tarenaya; species Tarenaya hassleriana. Next base: position 644,845 of record NW_010965946.1, on the reverse strand, counting down.
ATAGACAGCATATTTCATATTTATATATATATATATATATATATATATATATATATATATGTAGTATACACATTGTAGGGGTTTGAAGCAAATTGACTGTCCTCATCCCACCACAACCATGAGATTGTCTATTTTTAATAAAAAAAAAATAATTGGAATCTTTTAATTGATTGACCCAAACAGTAGCACTGATTGCAGTTTCTGTTTCGTTTTTTGTAATATTAAATCAAAGAATGATATCACCGATTAACTTTCCTGATTTAACGCCATTAAAAAAACCTTTTAAATATTTAATAATTTTTTCAGACAATTATAACCATTTTCTCTTTAGAACGATTGGTTCCAACACATAGGTTTCAGTTCCCGATGATTTTGTCAAAAATATCCCATTTCTATATATAGATATACGCGAAAATTAGATATTCCCTCCATCTTAAAATATTTATAGTTTTTGGTGTGTTTCAAAATATTTATTATTTTACATTTTTAATATATTTTTTACAATAGTTTTTAATTTTATCTCTATTAAATTCTAATAAATTATTAATAGTAATATTATTTTTATCATTAAATAAAAGTATATGTAATTTTTTCTATCTTTTCTTAAAAAATGTGAAATAACCTAAAACAATAATTATTTTGAAACGGATGGAGTATTAATTTGTCACCCTACAAAAAATAACTAGAATTGTTTTTTTTTGTATTTTATGATTTTAAAGGTTTGATATCGAGATATTAAAAATAGAGAAAAATCAAACTCGACAGATATAAACAAAGTGGAAAATGGAAATACGACTGTCTGGATTGGAGGGGAAGAAGACAATACAATGCCGCAAGAGTACACGTGGAAAACGAATACAAATTTCAACCCAACACTATTATTGAGTCCGATTGATTGCCAATTTGCGCATCAATTTGTTGACAATATTTAGAAAAAATCAAATGAAATACCAAAAAAAGTCAATATATATGTATGTATGTATGTATGTATGTATGTATGTATGTATGTATGTATGTATGTATGTATGTATGTATGTATGTATGTATGTATGTATGTATGTATGTATGGAGTATATGATACATAGAAGATTTGCGGGGAAATGAGGGAGCGACCGACGTATTCGTAGATATACGATGATCAAGGCGGGATTTAATGTTTGTATGTCAAATGTGATGATGGAGGGGACACATGGCGCACATGCCACTCGTTCCCATTTTAGCATTATTATTATTATTATTATTATTATCAAAGTAAATATTGGAAACTATAGAGAATTTATTTTAGATATTATATTTGTTTTTGAGTTTTTAAAAGAATAATGTGATTTGATTTTTTTTATTTAGATTTTTCTTTTGTTTCGGGTTGTTTTCTCTCCTAATTCTCTAGAATTATTCATGAAAAGATCCATAAAATTATTTATTTTACCAGTTTGCTCGTATCGCAAACGAATCAACACATCGTATCGATTGTCAGTGTTACTTTTCGAATATATCAGTCCGTTTTGTCCTTTCCTCTTCAACTAAAATTAAATCAAATCATTTTATAGAAATCATAATAATATCTAAACTCTTATACAAACTCACTGTATATATATATATATACACATATATATTCAAACGCGTGGACCGGTCGGTAAAAAATGTGAGGCTGAGACAGTTGCCACGTCTATATGCATGCTGTGCGACGTGATGATCCACGATAATTAGGGGACTCCGGTACAAGGAGGGCGTTCATATTGATTTTATATATAACTTTACGATAACGACGTATGACCCTTTTATATATATATATATATATATTGGTATTTTGATCCGTACAGTAAGTCAAATGTGGTCCTGATGAATCTACAGTAGCCTATGTTTCCCCACTATATGCATATATATATATATATGGACGATATAAACACAACGAAAAATTAATATGAGATACATATATATATGTATAGCATATGTTATAGATCGGTCGAGTCGACTTTATAACGGGACCTGATCTGTTTGGCTCCTTAAATACGCTGTCCCCTTCGTGCTTTCCCTTCCCTTCACTTCTTCATTTTTTACGGTGAAAATTAAATTCTATTTTTACGAAAAAAAATTACCATGTGTAACCCAGATCATCTTCTCAACCACCGAATCTGTTTATTTAATCGCATAATATAATGGTCTTGTATTGATGATGGGTGATCGCAAATGAAATGTTTAGACATGATACATATATTTACGTGGCTTTTATGGTCAATTTGTATTTGATTTTTTAATAATTTATTTGGTTACTAGATTTTATAAGTTGCGGGTATATATGATAGTGGACGAAGTTCGTTGAATGGTAACGTTTTGGGCCACACCAAATCTGACCCTCCAAATCTTTCTTTTGGTCCGACCGAATATTATATATGCTATATGAATAAACCACATTGTAATATACACCTGCGTATCTAATTATATATATATATATATATACATACACGCCTCGTCGACACTCGCAGTAACAAAATAGCACAATAAAATAACTTCAAATTTAATGCTTCTAATAATACTATTAAAGTCTACACATAACCTTAATATATATTTAACAAAATCACGTATCATTTACAAGGGATTTCCACTAATTAATCAGCACTTGGAATTTAGTTTCTATATTTATGTACGTATATATGTTTGTATGCATTTACAGCCTAAATATTTTCCATGAAATAAATTTAGATGGTTACATATATATTATATCAGTAACCAACATGGAGATGAAGGTGAAAAGTGGGCCGACCATTGAGATGCTTTTCCACGGGGTGAAAAAAGATTTGGATTTTAGAAGCAAATCCAATAATAATTCATCGAGAGGAAAAGTTAGATACACAGATCTGCATCACATCGATCATTTCTATAAAATTAAATATATTGTGGCGGGGTTCCCCTACAACCTTGTCTTGTCTCCATAATCTTATATTATTACATATCATATATTATAATTATATTAAAAGTTGCAATTTGATAATGACCCACTTCCCCTCGAATATTTCTTGAAGTTTCTGCGTCTTTAGACTCTCTATATTTTTCTATATTTTTTTTTATTGTATTAAATTCTTCATTTTTTTAACTTAAATAATTCTTCAGACAGTCCAATTCGAAACGCAAAGTTACACAAAGAGACAGACATCTTTCCGATCAATATTAATGCGATTTATAAATATAATATCAATCGGAAACCTACATATATATATATATATATGTGCTTGAGTTGGTTATCATATTCAATCACCAATTAATATAATTAATAAACTATAGTGAACTGGCTTTTTTTTCCAGCTCCAATTAATACTTGAAACCGTGATCATACAAAGCGAAAACCAAACTCGCTCTAATAGTTTTAATCCCAATTCGATTTAGATTCGGTTTGATAAATTCGTTCTTGCGATAAACCGAATTTTATCACAAAAATTTGATAGGAGTGAAATTTGAGATGTCAGTGTTTTTTTGTCCTAAATCTTACAAATACGTCTTCAATGATGTTATCTAATAGAATACATATGATATGTATGTACAAGTTCGTATGTACAAGTTCATAATTAAGTGATAATAGATCCAACTTGGATAGTTCAATCGGTGAAAAAGAAATGTAAAATGTTTGTCCCGTCTCGAATTCGAATTTCAAATTGGGTTGGGGAGAGAAACATAATTTTAATCACCCATATTTCTCCTGATCTTAAGATTAGTTTGGACTTCGATCCATAACACCTAATTATAAAAAATAAAAATAAAAAGTGTAGTGATAATATTTGATTGAAAAATTTTGTCATCCGGAAGTTCGTATGCCTGAAATGCAGATACGGTCACTTCGGTCCATCGCTATTGACTAAATTGCCCCGTAACTAAATAATTAATACAATCTCCTTTCCAATATAATTTTTTATTAGTACCCTCACAAAAATGAAAATAATATTGGGTTTTTAAAGAAGTGACGATACAATGAAAAGAAGCCCATCAAAGGCATATGGGCCTAAAACAAGAAAGCCCATGAAATCCGCTGAGATCAAAGGGCACACCCAGGAGGACGGCGAAGAAGCTCGCGATCACATCGCAAATCGTATCAACGGCGGCGATGATGGAGGAACAGAGCGGCGCCGGCGGAGGTGGATCCACCCACTGGTGGTGGGTCGCCGGAAGTGCGGCTCAGTTCATGTGGGGAGTGAGGTCTTACCGGAGAGGCTACGCCGGAGATTCGCGACTGATGCCGGTCAAAGCCTTCGGCGTCGCTTCTCTCTTCGTCTGCGCCTTCGCCACCGCCTCCGTCGGTTTCCTTCATGCCTCTGGTATCCACAAGGTCAGTTTCGTAATTCCGTTGTCTGTCGAGGATAGTTTCCGAAAGCGTGATTGATCGATTGCTGCTGAAACACAAACAACAGGTTGAAGATGCAGTGGAAGCTGGAGCGAATCTGAGAACGAGTTTGGGGATTCCTTCGAGAACACCGAAGAAGTAAGGAAAAAAAACGAACCCCATCTTCACGGTTTGAAGCACTGTTAGAAAAAAAAACTGACTTTGATTTCCCCTGAATCATGGGTTTGATCTGTTCTTCCACAGAGAAGGATGATTCTTGATCGAAAGCTCGGGACTTTGATTGAAACTGCGTCTGGACAATGATGAGACAATTCGCTTTGTGCTCTTTGGGAAGACCCATCACCAAGAAGCCGCATTTTTGTGCTCATGTGCACTATTTCTCTTGTAATGTTTATAGATCGAACATTGGATCGGCTCTGTCATTGGTGATAAATGGATGATTTATGATATGCATATGCATGTTTCACGCCATCAGAGCCTATTTATTCCTTCTCCTGCATTGTAATTTACCTACTGGTGTCATTAGGGGAACTCAGAATAATGACAACTTTGATGCAAGCGCAGAACAATGATCTTATTGATTGAACGAAATTGGGAATCCATGATCACACAAAAGGAGCTCGAATACAAACCAGATACAAGAACATTTGGTGAAAATGAGACAGTGATTAGACTGGAGTTTGGCTTATGACAGGATCATGGTCTGTGATGCCCGAGGGATAGTATCGGATTCCCGCTTGACCGTGACTGGTTATAACCTCGAAGTCCCCAGCTTCAAGCGACCCATCTTTTCTGGATGTTTGTCTTCTCAACTCGACATATGCACAGTAGTCCACTTCGTACACTGTTACATCTTCGAGTAACGTGGAAAACACAGTTCCTACTCCTTCCCCTGCATTCCGACAATGTGATTTACACTAACATTGAGCTCACATGACTGGTGGAAGGACCGATATCAGATGGTTCATTATAGACTCTTTGCTTCTCTTATGACAACACAAAGCGAGTAGAAACAGTGGTTATAGAAAACAAAATTATCTTGGAGGAGGCCAATGCAGCAACAAGAAAGAAGCAAAACTAAGGCTGAAAGTGCTTTGACCCTTAGGACAAGTTAGATGATAGCAGTATATTGAGCCAAGACTGTACACAAGATATATGTGTATATATACATACACACACACATATATACTAGAAGTGGGAAGAAATGCTCACCATGGGTGACTAACAGCAAGTTCTCAGAAGGGTATTTATCTGCTAGAGCCTTGACAATGTTCAAGTACCTATCTCTACAACCCTCCACTGTCTCTTCCCATCGCGGCAGCTGAACAAGAGAGCGCAACAGGAAGGAAAAGAAGCAACTTTATAAAGAAGACATACTAAAGAGCTCTTGATTAATCTTAGAACACGTAAATCACCTCCTTGTAGATCCGATCCACGTTATGATCCACCATTCCATCAGGAAACATGGCTTCGAGATCTGAAACGTTGAACCCAAAGATTCCATCTTTGGGAGCAAGCTCACGCCTGATGGCCACTGTGTTTAACATCTCACACAAGCCTAGTTCGATAGCTACCTGAAGAGCAAACCAGAGCACAGAAACATGTAACCTATCATAGAGCCAAACTCGGTTCGGATTAAATTCTCAGACAACAAACTCAGAAGTCTTCCGCACATTTGAATCGATACTGCAACTCCATTCGTACATGTCGTTAGGGGTTTACATGGAGGAGGGATGATACAGACCTTGAGCCTGGATTGGTCGATGGAAGCGACGTCCTTGGAAGACATGGCGTTGGGATCGACAGAGACGGCGGAGAGGGCGGCGACGACCTCGGAGGCGGTCTGGACGCAGCGGAGGAAAGGGGAGACGAAGACGCGGTGGATCTGGAATCCGATCTGAGATCGGATCCTCTGACCGGTGCGGAAGGCCCGGACCATACCGTCCTGAACGAGAGGCGGGTCCCACGGCCTCGCGGCTGTCGACACCCAGAGCGGCTCGAAATTGTCGATTCGATCACCATGACGCATTACGATCACGTTTTGGTAGCCATCTCCACTCCCTTTTGCAGGCTCCATAGAGCTCTCTCCCTCTCTCTCTGTTACTCCAGTTCCGGATTCTCGACGAGGAAAATATACAGAGAAAAGCCTTTGTTTGATAATGAAAATAGAAAATTAATAGAAACAGTTATTAAATTTAGAAAAAATTCTAAAAAATACCTAAACTTCTCAATTTTTACAAAATAAAATCTAAACTTTATTTTTATCAAATAAAACTATAATTTTATTTTTCAATTAAAAAGATTGTTTAGATGACATTACGATATCGTCGTAGGTGAATGATGACGTATCAAATATGATCAAAATATGTCATATAGAATGTCGGTACGTCAAATCATCATATTTAAAAATGGAGAAGATTATAAAATTTAGATTTATTTTTTATTAAAAATAAAATTAGAATTTTGTTTGATAAAAATAAAGTCTAAATTTTATTTTATAAAAATTGAGAAATTCATATTTTTTGGGATTTTGCCTTAAATTTACAATTTCTTTCACTACTATTGTTATTGTATATCCATTCTCTAAAATAATCAACTGGTGGAGTTAGTAATAATATGCCTTTTTTTTTTCAATTATTCCATGGAACGACCAGGCTCCAGAGTGATTATACTAAATCATATATTTCTCATCAGGCACAATGTAAAAAAAAAAAAAATTCATCAATCAATTTGTTTCCTAAGCGAAACGAGACACGTAACGGCAATGATTCCCCCAGTTGTCAATTTTTAATCGGAGAATGTCCAAAAAGAATGGGTATATCATATATGTACAGTTCGTGACGTCTCTGATATAATTATTTTAGTTGGATTTTTTTATTCCGAAAAAAAAATTAAAACATGTGCAAATGGAAAGTTAATATACTGTCCTGTCCGAAAGTGAAAATGAACAATTAATTTTATTCGAGGGCATTTATGGGCTCTCCAATTCTACAAACAAAGAATCCACAAATCCACCAATTAGATGGGCCCATATCAAATGCCGAACAAGTCCCAACAAAAGACAGAAATACACCAAAGACAACAACCACCCCAAACATCCAAAGAGCAAAGATCCGTCGGGTTCCGACATGAACAGAGGATCCCGACCAGAACGGCTACTCCTCGGCGGCGGCGGGGGAGATATCAGAAGAGCCGCCGTGAAGTTCCCCGGAGGAGGGGGAGGAGGAGGAGTGGTGGAGGCGGGAGGGGTCGAAGGATTTGCACCAGAGAGGACGACCGTCGATGCGGAAGCAGACCTTGTCCTCACCACTCATCACCATTTGCACCATGAACGGCCATTTGAAGGTCACTTTCCCGAACAGAGGCGGCTTCTTGCGTCTTCCCCCTTCCACCGTCCTCGTCCTGTGCACGTACACCCTCTCCACACACGCCCCGTATTTCCTATGTATATATAATTCCCATTCATTTTCCACATATATATATATATATGCCATAATTTGAACGTGTGATTGATGAATCAAATCCGAAAAATGCAATGAAATGGATCTTCTATATGTATATATACATCGTTAATAGAAATCAGTTGGTCGGTTTTTACGCGCGAACGTACAATACTAATCTAAAATTATACGCGTTACTAAAACCAAATAACAAACATAGTTTATAAAACTCTCTCACCCGAGTTCGAACCCCATCTTAGATTAACCGTTACAAAAAATACTTAATGTATATAAATTCAAATTCTTCATAATTCGCGCGAATATGTACCAATCTACACGCAATAAACTAAGGCAGTATATGAAAATGATACGCGGGCTAACCTAGTGAAGAAAGTCGAGATCTGGCCTTCGTTGAGGGGATAACCATTGGAGAAAGTGACGAAGAGAGAACGAAGGTCCTCGTTGTCGTCGTAGCCATTGGGTCTCCATTCGGGTGCGCTCGGGTTCAGGTTCGACGTCTTGGCCATAGCCACCGGCCTTGACCCACCCGCCCCTACCTCCGACCCGTTCATGGTCGATCCCCCCATATTCACGAACCAAACTGCGTTATCTTCTTTTTCTTTTAGTTTCGGTCTCGTGTTCAGTGAAACCCAGGGTACGAGAAAGAGGTGTATGTGTGCGCGTGTGTGTGTATATATATACAGGCATGTGTATATGTGTGTATGCGTATCGGATGACGTTTTAGACCATCGCGACGTTTCACGTTTGGTTACCCGGTTCATCTACACGGCGTTCGGACAAAATATACGAGGGAATAATTTATTTTTTTGGGGGGGGTGTGGGGGTTTAGGAGTTTTGCATTCCGGATGAGAACGACCATCTTAATTACGCCACGTGGCAATCTCGTGGCTGTCCGCAATCTCGCGGCATTCAATCTCGACCGTTGGATATAAATCGAACGCTAAAATACTCATTAATGCACTTGCTATTGTTGGGGGTGTGGGCAGTGGCGATGAACATTCCAAAAGGGGTAATAGTACGTGGGATACTATTTGTCAAAATTCTCAAGGTCGAATTAAATTCATATCATCTAATTTCCTATTTGGGATTGGAATGACAATAATTACCACCAACACTACACAAATTTGCTCTTGCATTCTTCCCTTCAATATATTCACGACATTTATAATAATAATAATAATAATTATTATTATTATAATGATTTAACGTTGTAGTTCGACCTCTTTTACGTGATAATTTGTCCGTATCTCAAACCTATACGAACGTTTAGACAGATTCCTACAAATTTCCCTGTTAGATTTGCATGAAATCTAATTAGTTATTGACAAAAACATATGCAGAGATCAGAAAATTCCCCACCCAAAAACAACAATAACCAAATATGAACCAACTTCTGGATTAGGAGAAGAAGAACGATGGCTCTTCAAACTGAGGAGGAAACCCCATTAGAGATGATTCACCAGATTTTGTCATAGAAAATCGAAATTCTTTTTGTTTCCTCCCTTCGTATTCCTTCTCTCTTCAACTGAGGAAACCCCATTTCATTGAAGTTGGAAACTTTCCAAGGGCAAGGGAAGAGGATGGCAATGGATCGGATTGAAGCTGTCTTTAAGCCAGAAGGGTTTACCTCTGAGCTGCAACACGAGTTCATCTTCTCGGCTCATCACATACATCTATGGCTTGATCTGATGACCCTTTCGGGTGAAGCTGGGACTTCTCGAAAGCGAAATCAGCATCAGCAAGGGGGGTAAATAATGTATCAAGCCACATGCATTTCTGCTGCATGCTGCATTCGTGCAAAAGCAACACTTAGATGTGATCATCCTCGTAAATTTATCAAAACCATGTATTTCACAGACGATGATGCTACATAACATTCAACAAATCAACAGACTCGAGATGATTCGACCCCTATATCATCCTTCATGAGTATATTAACCACGCAATGATCAATGACCAACGAAAACCAGCTACAGATCTCATTCGACCTCTATTTGCAGAAGAGGCATTGGCAACATTTACATGCAGCAGGTTATTATAATCTATAGTCAACCTAAAATCTATGTCCCAGAGAATGTGATCAATCTATTCCTATTTCCTACTTTGAGTTTCAAGTTGATACACTGCTTATAGCAACCCACTATCCTGCATCAGGATCTGATTATTTCAATCACAGAAATACAATCACACAAGAACAAGATGCCACCACATGACCAACAAGCTGATCATAATCTTTCCTTTAAAGGAAAACATGGGCACAGAGTCCAAAACATCATCAAGCATGGAAAATAGAGACTTTAAGAGGAGTAAGTGACTAGCAAAATTTGCCCGAAATAGTGGACGACGTTTTGAAACTATCCATTTTCAGAAAGGAAGTAACAAACGGTACTAAAACCCTACCATGTCGATCATACGCATAAATGGACATGGACCATCCGAAAACTAAGACTCAAATGTTGCAATCACACCCCAGATGATTTAAATCTTACACACAACTACAGTGAAATTCTCATTCAAGCAACAAGTAACTAGAACGCCCACACAAGCAAGCAAGTACATATGCTTTTCGAAAGGAAATTTTATTCACTGTATGTTACAATGTTACATTCGTTACGATTTATCCAATCTATCCTATACCTTAATCAGTGGAGAGCCTCTGTGATGCCCCTCTCTGATTTTCGCCCGATTCAATCGGATTAACCTCACATCAGAATAGGAAAGAGGACACCTCTTTTCTCATCACAACATTTACAACAGATATAGAATCAGGAAATCAGGAAAGTATTGCAAAGCGTAACAGAAATCAACCAAATGTTACACCTTTCAGGCATGATCTGAGACCTTGTACGCGTCAGGAGTGACATTACCCATCCACAAACCCGGGAAGAGAACCTGCAAAGCGAGGCAAAAACACAGAACATCAAATCAAATTGTCAGGTGAGGTTGCAAACAGAGATCAATCGGGTCGACAATAAAAACGAGTTGAGAAATGTGAAATAGTACATCGAGCTGCTTCTGCACATTCTTGACTCTCTTCTTTGGTCTCCTGCTAGGTTTTGATCCAGTCAATGCGAAGATATCCTCTTCGATCTCCGTCTTTGAGAGCGAGATCGCTAATTTCCGCTTCTTCTCCTTTCTCTCCGTTGCGAACTTCGCATCCGCGTTGTTCCTAGAGCGAGTTGACTCAGGCCGAATCGTTCCCTGAGCCTTGTTCTCCTGCGCAGAACCGCTGCAGCTCTTCAGCATCCCGCCGCCAATTCCAATCGGACGCTTTTTCGGGGGTGGTTTCCTTGGCCTCAGATTCCACGTCTTTGGAGCAAATTCCTCTGTTTCCTGACAGCCATCGGAGCCCCGATCACCAACAAATACGTCCTCATCGATCTCGGCGGCTGTGGATGTGGCGGCGGCGTCATCGCTGCCCTTTGGCCGAATTCGGATCAGGATCTTGGATCTAACATCCGCCACCGTTGACTTCTTCTCAGAACGATCTGCAGCGAGATCAGACACACCGTCGGCGGTTCCCTTATTCTTCCCCAGTTTCGAATCAGAAGATGAACTAGAGACTCCATCATTTCTCTCCTCGACCACCGGATTCCCGGCATCGCGCAGTGGGGATTTGCCGGAGGGTTTGCGAAGCCGGTGGGTATTGGTGTGGTTCATAGCCCACTTGAGATCAGAGAGAGGAAAGTTATGGAGCGGCTGAGATTTCGCCGGCGAAGAAGCAGCCACCTGCTGCCGTCTAGAGCTCTCGGTCAAGCTCACCGGCGGCGGAGGCTGCGGTTGCGGCGCCGCCGCCTCCGTGCCGGAGATCAATGGAGGAAACATTACCGATTGACGGAACATTCGAGAATCAAGCGATCTCACGAACAGAAGAAACCCTAATGACACAAAAATTCAAAAAAGAGCAAATTCGGGATTGTAGAGAGAGAGAGAGAGAGAGAGGACTTATTGGAAGAGCGCTTACCCGCCCGATTCTGTCTCACTGTCACCTCCCATAAGCAGTTAGGATTCCCCGACCGGACATTGTCCTCTGCAAAATAGTTGCGGCAGTTTGTAAGAGGACACTGTCCGGAAAAGCTGGGAGGAGGATCCTAACAACCTTAGAGGAAAGTTGAGGAGTGATTCAGGAAAGAGGGTAGGAGCAGAAGGTTATGACCAAGACAAGAAATTTCGCGAATCTGTTAGGACCGTTAGATCAGGTCGATCCCAGCTTGACGACGACTACAGCCTTTTGACCATTCCACGTAAATTTACTGTGGTTTTGTAGTAAAAAACCATCCATTAGAAAGTTTGTGGATTTATTTATCGTGGTTTTGTAGTAATAAACTGCATATTGTATTTTGTTTTGCCATATCTCAGTGTGCTGGTGGATTCCACGCACGTGTAAAACACCAAAGTAATCATGACACGTGTGGGCAGAAGGGTCGCACGTTGGATTTCCAGAGCGGAGCACGCTACGCTACGTTGCTCTCTTTGCGCCCACTGCTTTGCATACTTCGATCCTAAATGCACACAAATGGAAATTCTGGATTTTGTTTTTTGAAGGAAGTTTTCTAATTTTCTTTTAGATTCGGACCGAACTCATGTTATAACATATATTTCCATAATTTTAAAAACGAAAATATCGTATTTATTTATCACAAATGTTATTTTTTTGTATCCAATGATTCCAATCCATGGAAGCAATCCCAAAAGAAATAAATTGACCATTCAAAACTTAAAAGCGAATCTCCGAAGAACGGTTCGATTTACATCTGCCAAGAAGCCCATTATGAAGCTCCTTGGGTTATATAAATGGGCCTAAAAGGGCCCAAAACATGTGGCAGAATCTGTCTCCGTCAAAACCCAAACTCCCTCACAGAGATATTAGATGGGCTCAATCATTTCATGATCCAAATGGTAAGTAGCCGTCTTTGCTTCACCAAGCATATATATATATGTGTGTATATATACATATATAACTGTTATGTGATAATTATATATAACATGGTATCGCTAAAATTTGGCATGTGATTACACTCGAAACATATTTAAAAATATATAAATAATTATTTATATTTAACAATATAATTATTCAATTCGAATTTTAAATTGTAATATTTGTCATTGAATTTAATGTTAAGATAATAGAATGACATAAATTTAACCATCGACAATAGTTGGTACATTTTACATTTTTTACACAAAAATAGAAAAGAATTTTTTTTTTAAATATTTATGTTAGTGAGAGGATATTTTACTTATTGGGGCGAGTGATATATTTAACTTCTATAGGGAGTCTGGATTCAAATTTTTTTCTTTTTAAAAAATAGATATTTTTAGATTTCTATACAAAATTCAATTCGCTTGTAATTATATATTTTTCGAAATGGATCGTTTATTTGGTTATTATCCCAATTTACAACTCTAAATTAAACGACCTAATGTTAGCATAGAGGGGGAGTTATGGTGATTTCGAATGGCAAATCCCATCAAATGATTGGGAGATAAACGGGTGTCCGGTGAGAGAGGGACATAGAGACACGCGCCGGCGTGAACGATAGGTAGGGCCACGTGTCCTTCCTTTTTCTTCGCACCTTAATCATCCATCACGTGACCCTCACGTGACTCTCTGTCCTCCCTCCCTCGGTCCTCAACCCATCCATCCTTCTTTACACCTCTCGGTCACGTGGCGTTCACTTCCTCGTTGGTTTAACCAATATGTGCGTCCACTCTAAAGTCATATCATATGCCCTACGGTTCTTTATAAAAAATTATCCCCATTATAAAAGTTATTAGATTCAATTTCAAGATTTTAAATTAATTGTGTTTTTATAAAAATCGATTTTAGTTTAAATCACGATGCGCATATATTAAAAGAAAACGTCCGTTTCTCTTCAACGGACACACATACTGTCTTAAAGTCATAAATTTTATAATGTTTTTTTTTTTGTTGAAATATATTTTATAATTAATGTCCAACTGCATGTATAATCTTTTATATTTTAAAAAAGGTTTTGTTCTTTGTTTTTAAATATAACACTTCGAAACCCCGATATGCCACTTATGAAGAATCTTCATGACGCGTACGGCACCCGAATTCAAGTCTTCACAAACTTATTTAGTTAATTAGTTGTATATGGTTGGGTTTTTTTATTTCAAGATTTTGGTTATTCTAGTGTGGTTTAGTTATATGCAAATATACACACGCACATCTAGAACTATATATATATATATAGACATATTTGCAATGGCGGATCCAAAAAAAAATTGTAATTGGGACACTAATAAATTTAGTAATCACAAATTTAATTTAATTACGGAAATATTTAACATCTTTATTTAACATTTTTTAAAAAATATAAAGAAGTGATATTTTTAAATAGCCGAACAATAGAAAGTATATGTGTTTAACTGATATTTAGCGAGTCATAAATTATAATAAACGAATTCAAAATATTGCTAATGATATATATAACCCATAAAATAAATGGATTCTTATTATGTGTCCCGGAAAAGATGGGGACATGGTGGAGATAATGTCGGTTGATTGCATATGAAACCGAATCTAGGAAATTAGAAGCATAACACATGGAGTGAGCTTTTCTGCACATGCATGGACACACACACGTGGGGCCTGATTTTTTTTATTATTATCAAACCATCTAACCCTAAAGTCCATATTTAATTATTATTACATGAACGATGTTTAATTATAATGATCCGCTAATTATTGTATAATCATTCTTCATAATCTTACATAGTTCTTAATTTGGCCAAGCATGGGGTTGGCGGTCGGTCGCCATTGGATACCCTTCTTAGCTGGTTGAATCGCAGGTGATATGAATAAACTTTACCTGAAGAAAACTCAATCATCATACTTGGCAACTTGCACCCAAAAAAATAAAAATTACACCAAAAAACTCAATCATCATACCAACGCATATATGTATGTGTGTGTGTATGTATATATATATATATATAACACCGAAAATATATGATGACCTTTATGCTAATGATTTCATGATTCACAAAAGAAATTTTGATCCGGAAAACAAAATCATGACGGAGAAATAGTTGTCGCGAACGAATCGCGTGTACATCACTGTCTAGAGGACGTGAGCTCCACGCGTGTGGCGTAGCGCGTCTGAGGTGGGGAGAGTAAAAGAGGGTATCCAATGATTTGCAGAGACAAGTGGATGACTTGCAGTGGAGGGACAACATTACACCGCACGAGTGTGGTCTCTGGGGACCACGTGATGCCACGTCGACAACCTCCCACGTGATATTGCACGTGAACCCCGTGTCTCCCCACGTGACGTCCACTCTCTCTTGTTGTTCTTATTCTCTTTTTTTTTTTTTATTAAAAATATATATATATTCCAAATGTGCACCCACTTAAATTCATCAATTATTCCCTTCGAATCCTTACAAGTGACAACGATTACGATCATACGAATATCTGGTCGGACCAAAATTAAATTTTGGTGCGATATTTTGGAACACTTGTGCATGGACAGTGAGTCGGTGATGGTGATTTATAAGAAAATTCAGTGTACCTATATCCCACAAGGTAGTTTATTATTATATCACCTTCACCGAATATATATATATATATAATACTTATATACACAGAAACACACACACACGCACAAATATATATATTTATTTATTTATTTAGCAATCCTTAATCCTAATTCCTAAGATAGGACTTGGAAACAGCTATTCTTTTTCCACCCTTTTTAGACGTGCTAAATCCCAGTCAGAATATATTTTATGTATTTCTATTAAAGAAATTTAAATTATAAGGAAAAAAAAAGCCATGAAGAGAAACGAAGGGTCGTTTTCTCGCATTCTGCATGCAGCAAGCACGTGTTAAGATTTCCTCCTCTCATTGTACAATGATAACAAGTAATTGATTATATGATCGAATTGAGATCTGGACCCTCCCACCAAATTCACGATCTAACAGCTAATCCTGGTTTACTTATCCGTTAATCATGATTTAGATTATCACCACCGTTAAATACTACATTATACATATAGGGAAATTAATTAACGCTCACGATGACTGAAAATATTTAGAAAGATTATCTTCTAAATGCTTTTATTTGTCCATAAACAGAATGTTTATTTGCAATAAATTTATAAGGTGAGGACTAGTTAATCTCTCGTAATTAATCAAATTACCTTTGGGCTGTGTAACGAAAAATATGGAGGGCAGAGTAATGATGGCATTAGCATTTAAACGCTGCTGACTCTCTCGTGAAATATGGTGCGTTTAAATTGAACTAACAAAACCCGACATGACCTGACCTGTCCTGTCTTGTCTGTTACTCTTGAAAAAACTGGAGGCACGTTAATGATGCATTAATCCGGAATTTAAAGAAATTAATCAGTAATTTAAGTAAGATATCCATCAATTCAATTTTAATAAAGCGTTTTATATTTTGACCGGTGAAATTAATGGTAAAACTCCGAATTTACTTTTTTGTATTTTGATCAACAAGGGACAGTAAATGATGATACATTTAATTTAGGAATTTAATTAGAGGAGGGAATGCATGCATGCATGCATGCATGTTGGGTTCAGAGGTGACTCCATGCAGTGATATGTATGATTGGCTCTTCTGTAACCTATCAATACGACACCGTATCTCTGCCCCTCCTGACCACCATACCCTCTTTGAGCCCACCGCCCCCCTCGCTCCTCATCTTTCCCATCACGCGCCCACTCGCGCGTGTGTTATACCACCTTACCCAAGCTGCGTTATTTTGTCCCGTTCGTATCACCGTCTCTCAAGATCATCGATTTGTAAATATTGTCAGGGAAATTGACAAAAAATACTGTTGAATTCTGTGGAGTTTCATCAAGGCTTATGGGTTAAAATGTATTAGTGTTTTGTGTACACATATTTTAATATTCTTCAAATATATTTTTCTTCAAATTTGTTACTACGTATTTTGATAAAATGATAAAAAAAAATTGAAATGATTTTAAAAAATATTTTATTGTATTAAATGGAATTCCTCAACATATCTTATAACTTGAAATTCTAGTCGCATCCCATCCTACAGTTATCACCGCATTTAAGTTTGCGTTGGGAGTGGGACTATGTCATGGGTTTTGGTAATATGCTAATTAATTCGAATAAATTCACGATATTATTATATTACGGGATTTCAAAAGCTGAAAAAGGTTGTCTGGATTTATGCGGGGCCCGCATGTTCAGGGCATGTGACATGAATGGTGATAATAATAAGGCGTCATCATCATCATCATCATCACCAGCATCATCATCTTATGATGATTATTATTATTTTCCTCCGCGCGTGGATTGCACTGTCTGGTCTGTTTCAGCCGCAGCTTTTTAGGCACCTTCTCTCTCGTGTGGTCAACGGTCAACGGTCGAGAAAGCCGCTTTCGAAGCCGAAGCCCCTCCTCCTAACACTGTCTTTATATATATATATATATAAATGAGTTTACTTCAAAGTTCAAGGAAAGAAAACCCACCCATTTGTCATGTAATAAATGACAGTATCCATTGGAAAATCTCGTAGTAATTAAGTTTTCGCTGAGTTACATACTTTGACCTTTGGAACGTGCTAAGGATATTTTGGTTGTTTGCATTTAAAGAGCTTTGTAAGAAAAACGCAAAAGGGAAACGAAGATGGTTTCCACATTAATTTTTGACCGGGGTGGTAAACTGAAATGGAGTTAATTTAACAAACCAGAGGTCTTCTCCCTAACCGTGGTTAAGTTAAAAAAGGAAAGAGGTTTGCAGTATATATCATCATTGAGATAACAGGGGTCTCTCTGACAAGAGTCATCATTGAGACCCCCAGCCCCCACACCCTATGTCTCTCTCCCCTCTCTCTCTCTCTCTAAAACTGTGTATATAAAGACATATCTTTGAACTGTACTGCTGCACATTTGTAGAGGCAGTGGCCACAACACCGTCTGGTTCTAGAGAGAGAGTGAAAGCGAAGGCATTTACTCTCGGGAAAATTTTGTGAAGCCAGAAGAAGAGGGAAGGTATTCTGATCGGTGAGAATGGCCGGAAGAGATGATGGGTTGAGTTTAGGTTTGGGGCTGAGCCTTAGTTCTGGGTTTCCTCAACAGAAGGAGCCATCTTTGAGTCTGAAGCTCATGCCTATGGCTTCTTCTTCTCCTCACATGCAGAGCCATCACAGCCATTCCCAGAAGATTCACAACTCTTGGACTCATCTCTTCCAATCCTCTGGTAATTCCTTTTTTCTCTCTCGTTATTGAGCATGATATTGTCGGAATGTCTGAATTATGTTTTCGTTTTTTCAATGATCTACCATCAACCATAATGTGCGCGTTCTCAACTATGGCTAAGGTTTCTGTTCTCTTTCAAGATCTACTCAAATTTCTTCTCGAGATTGCATGGATCTGAAAATATCAAACAATCATTGAAACCCGTTTCTCCATGCTTTAGATCCCATCGTATCAATAATGCAGAACATAGATCCAAGCTCTATTTTTTGTCCGTAGTTAAGGAAGTTACGTACTCTCTTTTTTCCTGTCTTGCGCGTGGTTCACATCTGGTATCTGAAAATGATCTTGAAGTGTTCACATGCAATCCTCACTTCGTGATCTGTGCATAAATGGCAAGAGAAGCATCTATAAAATATCATGCATGGTTGCAGACAGAGTCTTGGAGGCGAGATCATCGTTTCCGAGAGGCATAGACGTGAACAGAGCTCCGTCGGCGTCGGCGACGGCGGGGGTGGGGGACGTGGAGGAAGACGGCGGTGCATCGTCCCCAAACAGCACCGTCTCCAGCTCCAGCGGCAAGAGGAGCGACAAGCCCGGCGCCGCCGACGACATCGACGCCGAGAGAGCTTCGTGTTCTCGCGGCAGCGATGACGAAGACGGCGGAAACGGCGACGGGTCGAGGAAGAAGCTCCGGCTATCGAAGGAACAGTCTCTTGTCCTCGAAGAGACTTTCAAGGAATACAGCACTCTCAACCCGGTCGGTGGCATTTCCGTAATTTCCGCCGTTTCGTATGGGCTTTTTTACATTTGGTTTTGATGTGCGTATTTATTTATTCACACTCTTGAAGAAGCAAAAGCTGGCGCTGGCGAAACAGTTGAACCTGAGGCCGAGGCAAGTGGAGGTGTGGTTCCAGAACAGGAGGGCAAGGTGCGTAATTCTCTACCGCATCCAGGGGTATTTTTGGAATATCATAGATATGTCAGAAAACCTCAGTAATTGCCATGATGGGGAGATTATTGTCCTTTTATGGCCCAAAAAGATTTCCCAACGATCCTGTTGTTTCTTTCGCTGTTTCATTTCATCCCCAAGTTCGCGTCCTATAATGACTTTTCCCTCTGCAACTTGCTCTGCTTGTTCACATGTGCCCCCCTCATTCTGGAATATTTATTACCGCTTTTGGACTTTAACGTTGTATGGACGTGTGCATGTATATGCGTGCGTGTGTATATAGGACGAAGCTGAAGCAAACGGAGGTGGACTGCGAGTACTTGAAGAGATGCTGCGAGAATCTGACGAGCGAGAACCGGAGGCTGCAGAAAGAGGTGTCGGAGCTTAGGGCTTTGAAGCTCTCGCCGCATCTCTACATGCACATGAACCCTCCCACCACTCTGACCATGTGCCCGTCCTGCGAGCGCGTGTCGTCGTCCTCGCCCTCCTCTGCCCGTGACGTCGGACCGAGCCCTCAGCGGCCTAATCCGGCTAACCCGTGGGCGTCACTTCGTCTTCATCAAAGGCCGGCCGCAGGATCACACTAGGGTTGTTTTTTTTTTTGGGGTTTTTTGGTAGAGTAGTATCATTAGCTTTGCCTTGGCATGTCTAGGAGATGATTCCATGCACAATATCTTTAAGGAGGAGAATTTTTCGGTTTCTTATGTTTAGGGTTTTCTTTTCCTCCTCCTGCTTATAATGTTTCTTGATAGAGTCGTGTTAGGTTTAAGGAGAAAAGGCAACGTTTTTTTTTCTGAATGTAAAGATGATATTAGTAAGAGCCGGAGCGAAAGCAAGTACGGAACCGTTCTTGTTCTTTAGGGTTTCACTTGACGTATCGAATCTATTGCAGAATATATATATAAGATATGGTATTAAAGGTCAAAAGATTGGTTCCTCTGCAAGTAATCGGTGTCAGAGAAAATCCGGTACTGTTTTGTCAACTACGTAGACAAGTAAAAGAGATTCACATGAAAAAATATATAGATTTAGTGGACAACGAGTGCCAACGGTCACGATCACGATGGCTGCCTTGTAATAACTAAAGACGTTCGAGGTCAATTCCGTAATTTTCGCCAACGGTCATTCTTCTCCCAACCGTTTAAATCCCTAATTCCCATTTCACTTTCCTCCACCCTTTTTTATTTGTGGTCGAAGCCCTGGCGAACTCATCAATGGCGTCCCCGAATCCGCACCCCAACCGTCGGTATCCGGCGAGACTCGCCGCCTGTCTCCAACGCCTAACCGCCGTCGCGGTCTTCATGCACCAGCCGCTTCCTCTGTAAGTCCGTCTTCTTCGCTCTGTTTCTCCTCGCACTGCCGTTGTTCTCTTCTCAAGCGCTCGATTTCGTCGGGGAAATTGTGTCCGCCAAGTTCTGGGAACTGATTTACATCCTCTTCTTCGGCATTGCCGCGTCTTATGGTCTATTTAGCCTTAGAACTGTGGATTCAGGAGTCGATTTGCAATTGCGGATAAGTAATGTTGATGAGTCTCCGCTGTCTTACCTTTCTAAAACGTTCCAAGTTTCCTCCTTTTTACGATTACGAGACTGAGTTTGACGAGAGGAATGACCGTCGTTCGATTAAAGTGGGTGTTTCAACTTTCTGGGTCGTCTGTTGTTGAAAGCCAAATAGAAGATTCGCTTGAATATGGTAAAAAATTCAAGTGCAAGCTTGGAATCCGCAGTATTTTCAGGGAAGATCTAAGGTTGTAGTTGCTCAACCATCTTTATGGTCTTGACGTCTACACCAACCAAACACAAGCCGTTGGGCTTGCCAGTTAGGAGTTTAAGGTCAGTTTTGAGAGAGACTCAAGCTTCTGAATGTAACTGTTTGTTCTGGGAACTATGTTGGAGCTGTGAGGCAGGACTTTGGTTCTGCGGAATTGGAGGAAAAGTTTGATGAGGTTAGGGTTTCATCTTCACCTGTTCCACATGATTCAAGATCCCAGGGGATGGCAGTGAGAGAAGATTTGAGAGGTGGCACTTATTCTTCAAATTTTAACCCTCTTCCAGTTTATGATCGTTCAAGACCCTCAAATCAGGATCTTTCTGGTCTACCTTGTGTTCGTCTTCGCATGCCAGTTTTGTTTCACATACTCAGGAGTCAGAATAGATTTTGCCTTCGCCTTCGCATTCTGTCTCAGCGGAGTCATTAAATTCGAAATGGAGGAATTGGCTAAGGAAGAGAATCTCCATGGGTCATCACGGTCTAGATCACCATACCTTTCCGTATCACCGTCACCAAACTCTGTCACTGATGATACTTACTTGTAAGCGCTGGTCTCATTCTCGGCATTGTAGCGGGGGTTCTCTGTTTTCGGAGGAAGGAAGCAGAAACGTTGAAGAGGAGTTGGATGGGGGTTCTTTTCCTCACTAGGAAAGAATCTGGGATCTAGATCATTAAAATAAACTGGCGGAGATTTCAGAAAATGGAAAAGTTCTCGCAAAAGCTTACCCGCCCGATTCTGTCTCACTGTCACCTCCCATAAGCAGTTAGGATTCCCCGACCGGACATTGTCCTCTGCAAAATAGTTGCGGCAGTTTGTAAGAGGACACTGTCCGGAAAAGCTGGGAGGAGGATCCTAACAACCTTAGAGGAAAGTTGAGGAGTGATTCAGGAAAGAGGGTAGGAGCAGAAGGTTATGACCAAGACAAGAAATTTCGCGAATCTGTTAGGACCGTTAGATCAGGTCGATCTGCCAAAAATAGAAATGGAGAGAGGGAATGGTCTGATGGATGGGCAGAAGCTGAGGGAAGAACGAAATCGAGAATCAGACAAGTTGATGTATCAAATGAAACAAGCTTGGAAAAACATGGCCAGACTATGATGCATTAGGACATGGAACAAGAAGAGAATGAAGCTTAGCAAACTCAAGTAAGCATAGAGGAAGAAAGTGATCGTGGAATCATGGCCAATGCTGGGACTGACTTTAACGAGGTGGATAGAAAAGCAGGCGAGTTCATAGCCGAGTTCCGGGAACAGGTAAGGCTTCAGAGACAAACACTCGTCCTTTAAACTACCCGAGAGGAATTATTGGTAGCCATTTCAGACGACAGTGGGAAATCAAAAGCTTGAATTCAATGGGTGGTGGTTGATTCTCTCTGTTAACTTTTTATTGTGTTTTTGTTGAAATAAATGCAAATTTTCTTCTTAGAACAGAAATTCCATGATATGAAAGTTTTCTTTTTGTAATAGTTCTCTGTTGATTCTCTGTTATCTTTTATTTGTTTTGGTTATTATTGTTAACTCACGAGAATCCAAACCAGGGTGTGATTACTACTCAGACAAAAGTTTGGGGTCGAAATGAAAATCTCTGATCAAACAAAAAGGGGAAGTTATAAGAATATTGGGACTAAAATAAAATAAATGAAAATATAGACGGAGTTATATGATATTATCCATGAAATAAACGCAGGATAATATTCTCGCTCTCGGTCGCAGGCATCGCCGGAGATAGAAGCCATGGTTACAATTTCCTCAGCCTCTCTCCCTCCCACGCCATCATTTTCCAGTGAGTCCCCTCTCTCTTTCTCTGTCTCTCTCTCTCTCTATATATACACACACATATATATATGTATCTGAACTTGTTCATTTATGCTTTTGGAACGGTTTTCCGCCATCGACGGCTAGAATTCTGCGACGCTAATTTCCGCCCAGTAATCTTGGTAATTCATAGTTACATGGGCATTGTTCTTGAGTATATATTCTCGTTGTGATTACGGAAATTATGGGCAATAGCGGTCATAAGAGTATCATCGTCTTCAATCAATGTGTTTTAGGTCTTAGGTGGTAATGCTTCTCAGTAGGGAACTGAGTGTACACCTTCGTGCTTATATACACTCCATGCAGGTAGAAGAATTCCTTCATACCAAGTTAAAAGCTTGATATGTTGTTGTTCCTCAAGTGAGAAACCAAAACATCAAAGGTATTCTGCTTCGTGGGATTATCTTGGCTTTATTTTGTTTCTCCAGTGTAGTTTAAGAGATCCCTCTGTGCTGGTTGTTTAGTTTAATGAGATCTGAATGCAGTGTCCTGTTGGAGAAGGAGTCCTGTCCGTCTTCTCAGCCTAGTTTGAGCCGGAGAATCCTTGCTTCTGTTTTGGTTTCTCCATTCTTGTTTCCCGCTTTATCCTCGTCCGCAAAGACAAAGGCTAAGAACCCGTATGACGAGAGGCGGCTGTTAGAACAGAACAAAAGAATACAGAGAGAGAACAATGCTCCGGAGGAATTTCCTAACTTCATTAGAGAAGGTTTATGTCCTAAAACCGCTTCTCGAGCCCAATCCTCCAAAAGAGTATCAAACTTTTAATGCCCTGTTGATGTTATATTTTGCTGT
The DNA here is from genome assembly GCF_000463585.1 of Tarenaya hassleriana. NCBI lineage: Eukaryota > Viridiplantae > Streptophyta > Magnoliopsida > Brassicales > Cleomaceae > Tarenaya > Tarenaya hassleriana. The sequence continues at coordinate 621,506 of NW_010965946.1, read as the reverse complement.
GGTAGTGCAGGTTTTGAGGTGAAGGTAGTGACTCCAGATAATTATGTGAAGTGTGATTCCGGCCTCATATATCGGGATTTCGAAGTCGGTAAAGGTGATTGCCCAAAAGATGGTCAGCAGGTTCTTAATTTCAAGTCTTTATTTTTTTTCGAGTTTGTTCAAACGAGTTTCTTTGCAAGGCTTAGTATTCGAGCATAGCCAACATCTCTGACCTGAAGCTTACCACTTATGAGATGGGGTCTTGCCGTTTATAAAACTTTTGTGCATCTTAACACGATGATTACAAGAAATTACCGGACATGAACAAGGCCTTTGACTGTACGGCATTTGGCAGGTGGTTTTTCATTATATTGGGTACAATGAGTCAGGAAGGCGAATAGATAGCACCTATTTACAGGGTTCTCCTGCTAGGATCCGACTGGGCAACAATGCACTTGTTCCAGGCAAGTAAAGCTATCGTTCTCGCACAAGTACCATCAGAATGTTAGAGAAACGTTTGTCCTGAAAAGGAACAGACAATAATTTCTTCGGTTGAGAATGGACAATGATGTTTGCAGGATTTGAGATGGGAATTCGTGAAATGAGACCCGGTGGTAGAAGAAGGATCATCATCCCTCCAGAACTGGGACCTCCGGTTAGTTCTTCATCGTCCATGTTGCGTGGTTTGCTAATCTTTAGCGTACATCACAGCGGAAAATGATTTCCGGGAAACGAAACTTAACCATCTGATATGGAATCCATTGATCTAAAAGGGAAGCTTCAGCCTCAGCTACACCTGTTTTAAGACATCAGAAACCGTAACGAAAAATCTGTAATTTGCTTTGATTGGTCTAAGTCGTCCGAAAATGGCTACCCTTTGGCTCAAACTAGGTGGGTCCATCGACGTTTTTCAGCTCGAAGCAGTTTGAAGTTTTCGATGTGGAGTTACTCAGCATCCAGAATTGCCAGAGGAGAACAATAGGGTTTTACTCCGACGTCATTTGCACTTAAAACTCCAGGTAATATATACAAGCTCCTTCCATGGAATTCTGATCTGCACAGCTTCAAGAGCTTACAAATAAAAAACTAATCTTTTTTTTTCTGACATATACACAAAGAGTGTGTGCCTGTTTAGCGTTTTCATGGCGGTGGGAAGTTACATTACACCCAGAGAGCTGAAGGATTGGTATTCAGGGGAAGGAAAGATCATGCAAAGTCTCCTCCTTTTTTTTTTTTTTTTTTTAAATTTCCTTTCTTTGTTTACAGCATTTGTTTGTTGCTTCGATCACGTTTCGAGTGTGTGTGTGTGTGTGTGTTTTTATGTGGCTTTTGTTTCTGTCCGAATTCCGAACACGAACACCCCTTCTGTTTCTTTGAACACTGTCAGCTCTCTTTCTCCCTGCAACAGTCAAATTCTTTCAAAAGAAAAATGTTTTATTATTATTATTATTATTATTATTATTATGGGATTCACTAGCCATACAATTTATGACTATACAGATATTTGTATTTATATTGTATTACATATATAGAAACAAGAAACAGTATTTTTCCTCTTATTTCTAAAATATCTTTCTTACTTATTAGATTCCTTCTATAACAGTATTCGGATTCTTTAATTTATCCGTAAGAGCAAGAACTACAAAATCAGAATTATAATGAAATGGCTATGCATATAGAAACATTTATCACGACTCCTCCAATGTCTTCCTAAAAAGGATAGTGATATTTTCTTATGTTTTATCTTAAACAAAACTAAAAACCTAGTGGTTGTCGGATTACGAGAAATAATTATAATAATAATTATTATTATTATAATTATAATAACAACATTTTTTCCCTTTGGTTTTTGAGAAATAGTAATGATAACCTATTAGTTATCACGATTACTTTTAAAACTCGTGAAAATTCATAATCAATATCGATTTAAGGCTGAGGGATGAGAGGATAGCTTCGAGACCAAGAAAGAAAGTATTTGAAGGAACACGAAATCATGAGCTGTTTTAAGAGATAAATGAATTTCGATTATGTAAAATTTGTAATTTTGGTAAAAAAAAAAAAGGTATTATATATTTTTAATCAGAGGAGGAGGAAGATCTTGCGGGGGCTAATATAAATGTACCGTGCAAAGGAGGTGATTGATATGAGTTGTAATTTCACACCATCCTCTCTCTCTCTCTCTCTCTCTCTCTCTCAGCCCCGACCCGGATTCTGCAATTCTTCTCTCTCAATTCCTCTCTCTCTCTCTCTCTCTCTCTCTCTCTCTCTCTCTCTCCCGTAAGAAACGGGAAGAGAAGTTTCAGGGAAGAGTGTTCGACGGATGACTTGGAAAGGGTTTGGCTTTCTTGTCCAGCTTCGCTTTCGCCTGAACCCTCTCCGCCCATCACTCTCTATCTCTCTCACTTTGTCATCTTCTTCCTCCCTTTGCCCGTTCGAATTTATGCCAATGCTAATCGATTAGAAAGGACCGTGATTTGCTTGTCTAATCCCGCAAAGCTTCTGTTCCTTCCTATTCGAGGGTTTTTGCGTCAAAGCCCCCGAGCGTTCTCCGCTGACCCGGCCGCTGAATTGGCTTCGTATGTATCGTGCAATGTGCCGTTGATTGCGTAGGTTTGTCGGGTTTTCCGTTTCAGAGCCATCGGATTGCTAGATTGTCGAAATCTGGACTTGCCCGTGAAGTGATCTCTTTCTTGTTCGAAGACTAGGATCTTCTGTGGTTGATGAGGATCTGTATTGTCCTGTGATTATTCCCTTTTGAGTGTTTGGTGGTCAGGGTTGGGATATATAAGCAAGTTGGTTGATTTTGGGTCTATGCTTTTATAGAATTTAGGTTTTAGCTGCAGGAGTATTGTCATAGTAGAGTGTATATATCTTGATCAGGATATGAGTCGTAGGCTGAGGCAAAAAGTGGAAGCAAAGGGAAAGGATAAGGTCGTTTTGCCAAGTTATCCCGAGACAAACGATGAGGATTCAGTTCCCGAGCCTAATGGGTTTGTGGACAGGACATGCTTGCCTTATGACACAGTGCTTCAGCTCTTTACCCGTCTGAATTACCGCGATAGAGCGAGCTTAGCATCCACTTGTAGGACATGGAGGGGCCTTGGTTCTTCCTCCTGTTTATGGAATTCGCTCGATCTTCGTGCTCACAAGTTTGACATTTCCACAGCCGCTTCTCTTGCATCTCGTTGTTCTAATCTTCAGAAGCTTAGGTTTCGTGGCGTTGATTCTGCTGATGCCATTATACATCTCAAAGCGAGAAATCTGCTCGAAATAAGTGGCGACTATTGCAGGAAGATCACAGATGCTACATTGTCAATGATTGCTGCCCGCCATGAGGCACTTGAGAGTCTCCAACTTGGGCCAGACTTTTGCGAGAGGATCACAAGCGATGCCATAAGGGCCGTAGCCTTTTGCTGTCCGAAACTTAAAAAGCTACGGCTTTCTGGAATAAGAGATATCACTTCTGAGGCGATAGAAGCTTTGGCTAATCATTGCCCTCAGCTCAGTGATCTCGGATTCTTAGATTGCCTTAACATTGATGAGGATGCACTTGGAAAAGTGGTATCGATTCACTACCTCTCTGTTGCTGGGACGTCTAATATAAAGTGGTCAGTTGCATCGAATAAGTGGCATAAGCTCCCGAAATTGACTGGTTTGGACGTTTCAAGGACTGACATTGGTCCTACCGCAGTTTCGAGACTTTTGACATCATCCCAGAACTTGAAAGTTTTGTGTGCTTTGAATTGTCCTTTCCTCGAAGAGGATACGAGTTTTTGCGCCAATCGATTCAAAGGGAAAGTCTTACTAGCTCTGTTTACTAATATTTTTGATGAGATAGCTTCTATATTTTCCGATACTGTAAAGAAGGCAAGTGATGTATTTTCTTACTGGAGAAACTTGACAACCAAAGATAAAAGCATCGACGAAATTGTTCAGTGGTTTGAATGGGTCCTTTCTCATACGCTTCTACGAACTGCGGAGAGCAATCCGCAAGGATTGGATCATTTCTGGCTGAATCAGGGGGCTCCGTTACTGCTCAGTTTAATGCAGAGCTCACAAGAGGATGTACAAGAGAGGGCAGCGACAGGGCTTGCAACTTTCGTGGTTATCGACGATGAGAATGCTAGTATAGACGGTGGAAGGGCTGAAGCTGTTATGCGTGATGGAGGGATCCGTATCCTCCTCGACCTTGCCAAATCATGGCGAGAAGGGCTTCAGTCAGAAGCAGCAAAGGTGTTTACGGTTATCTTCTTTAGGTTTTTCGTCTTTTTGTCCTTCCCTAATGTGGCGTAATGTATTTCCTTTTTGCCAAATATTTTAGGCTATTGCAAACTTGTCGGTAAATGCTAGTGTTGCAAAGGCTGTTGCTGAAGAAGGGGGAATAAGTGTACTTGCTACTTTGGCAAGGTCCATGAACAGACTTGTGGCTGAGGAGGCTGCCGGTGGTTTATGGAATCTCTCTGTCGGAGAAGAGCATAAGGTAAGTACTTATTCTTGCTATCTTTATTTATAAATTAACAAACTTTATGACCCACATTGTTGTTTCTTCGTTATTTCTATATCAGAATGCTATTGCTCAGGCTGGAGGAGTGAAGGCTTTAGTCGATCTTATATTCAGATGGCCAAATGGTTTTGATGGAGTCCTGGTACCCATTTCTCTTTCTCCCACATTATGCTTTTTCCTTTTTTTTTTTTGTGGAATTCCTTTAAATGGATGGATTTTGCCTTTGGGGGTGTAATCAGGAAAGGGCTGCTGGGGCATTAGCAAATTTGGCAGCGGATGACAAGTGCAGCATGGAAGTTGCTATGGCAGGAGGTGTACATGCCCTGGTGATGCTGGCTCGCAACTGCAAGTATGAGGGGGTGCAAGAACAGGTATTTATTTCCTCTTCATCATTAAATACTCTTTACGCTATCGATTCTCTGTTGCAAAGTGTGATTTGAGTCGCTGAGGTTGTGGTCCAATGATTATAATCTTCCCAGGCTGCTCGTGCTTTGGCTAACTTAGCTGCTCATGGTGATAGCAACAATAACAATGCTGCAGTTGGGCAAGAGGCAGGTGCACTAGAAGCCCTTGTTCAGCTTACACAATCGGCCCACGAAGGTGTTAGACAGGAAGCTGCTGGTGCCTTATGGAATTTGTCATTCGATGACAAAAATCGGGAATCCATTGCTGCAGCTGGTGGTGTTGAAGCATTGGTATGTCTCCACTTACATAGACTATGCTTTCTGTCTGTCTTTATTCACATTTTCTTTTTACCATTTTTGAAGTTCGGTATTATTTCTCCGGCTAACGGTGTGGATCCAATAAAATGGACATGCTTCCTTTTCTTTTATCATTTTCTCGTACAATGTCCCTATATTCTTCCTGTTCTAAGTTTAACATGTACAACTTACTGCTAATAAGGTAGCTTAATCTTCTATGGGCTCTGTGGTAACTCGTAACAAAGAATCTAAGCTTTTACTTCTATGTTCAGCTGTATGGTTGAGCGCTGATTGCATTGTTTATGATTGCGAGTTCAGATGTATCTTCAGGCATTGATCAATTTTCCGATTGTATAGGTGGCGCTTGCTCAGTCATGTTCAAATGCATCCACGGGTCTTCAAGAGAGGGCGGCTGGCGCTCTATGGGGATTGTCGGTATCAGAAGGAAACAGGTCCAAGCAATCTGAATCCATTTTCATCCGTGGGCATAGATTTACATTTCACGTGCCATTACTTTGAGAAGTCTTCTGCATAATCTAATACCTCGATAATAATTGCTCTTTAACTTTTTTTTTATCCTATCAGCATTGCAATCGGACGTGAAGGCGGTGTTCCACCTCTAATTGCTCTGGCACGGTCGGAAGCTGAGGTGATTATTTTTATTTTTTAGTTTTTTTACATCTTTTGTGCCCTTCTTGCTTATGTATCTTTATCTTCCTCGTGTGTAAGAAAGTTTCTCAGACTTATGGAATCTGATCTTATGTATCTTTATCTTCCAGGATGTACATGAAACTGCTGCAGGAGCTCTGTGGAATCTTGCTTTTAATCCTGGTAATGCTCTTCGAATCGTGGAAGAAGGGGGAGTTCCAGCTCTTGTCCACTTGTGTTCTTCCTCTGTGTCAAAAATGGCACGTTTCATGGCAGCATTAGCATTGGCATACATGTTTGATGGAAGGTAAACCGCCTTATAAATTACATGCCCATTAACTTACGCTTAGTTTCTCCGAGAAATCTTAAAAGGAAGATCCGAATATCGGTACAGGATGGATGAATTTGCACTGGTAGGGGCATCGTCAGAAAGCACGTCGAAGAGTGTGAGCTTAGATGGGGCGAGAAGGATGGCTCTGAAGCACGTTGAAGCTTTCGTTTTGGCATTCTCGGATCCCCAGATATTTGCGGCTGCTGCCTTATCATCTGCCCCGACTACGCTGGCACAAGTTACAGAGAGGGCTCGCATCCAAGAAGCCGGCCACCTCAGATGCAGGTCTGAAGAAGTCGATATTTTCGTTATAACCCGTATATCCTGTATTTTGATCAAAAGGGTATAAAGATTCGTATATTTTCTTGTCACAGTGGTGCTGAAATAGGAAGATTCGTAGCAATGTTACGGAATTCTTCATCTATACTCAAAGCATGTGCTGCCTTTGCGCTTTTCCAGGTATGATGGCGTGTTAAAAGAAATTTTATGGTTCATCTAATGGTGTGAGTAGAGGTTATAACCTACGTATGATTTGGTACAGTTCTCGATACCGGGGGGTCGACATGCAATGCATCATGCGAGTCTCATGCAGAACGCTGGAGCGGCAAGAGTCCTCCGGTCCGCTACTGCAGCTGCAAACATGCCTCGTGAGGCTCGGATCTTCGCCAAGATCGTCCTCCGTAACCTCGAGCATCACCAGGCCGAATCTTCCAAATGAATCAATGACCTTCTCTCTTTTTTCAGGCATCATTCTAGGGTTTGTTGTCTCGGCATTACAGTGAAGTCTTTTTACTTCTGTGTCAAATGTAGAAGAAAGCGAACCAAGCCAAGCGATTGGAGCCAGGCTACGTCGCAGAAAAAGCTCTCAAAGACTCTATCCTAAACGCCGGTTTCCTGAAGTGTGATTCCTTTTTTCGAAAGGAAAAACAATTAGACAGAAAGGGGTTTTGTCAGATAAAAATGGAGATGGTTTTCATTGGTGGGACATTAGGGCATATCTTTGGTCTCTGTTTTTGGAGATTCTCTGTAATAACATGATGTGGAAAAATGAGGGATCTTGTCTCTCTTGGACAAATAGTTTGGCTGATGTTTTTTTTTTCTTGTGACATTTATCATAAGTACAGAACGTTTTGATTGATTTTGGCATCCCAAAATGCATATACCTTATACGTAGTATGTAACTTTCATTACGTGGCTTGCAAGGCAAGTAACAAGCATCCCATTAGAATTCAGGCACGAGCCTAAGCTGATCATCTCCTAGACCAACCAGATCAGTGAAGAAGTCCCAAACTCTCGGGAGCCATTGACGCGAGAAAGATTCGGACACTGCACTTGCAGAGGATGATGCTGATAAGATTTTCCCTCCAAAATACCACTTATATTTCTCAAACACAACTTGGATAGGCTTGATTAATGAGAGGCCCCCAACTCTCCCCACAATCCACTCCCCAATATTTCTGATATCCCCCAGACAATCCCCCTGCTGTATTATTTATAGTAGAATATAGCGCTATAGCCATCTGACGTGGCAATATTAAAATGAAAATACAACTATAATCTGTTACAGCAACAGATCCTTCCCCAATTCCTTCCTCAAACGTCTTCTCCTTCACGAAGCTCGTCATTCTTCAGCCAAATCTTCCTCTGCTTGTTCCTCACATATGCCTTGAAAGGCTTACCAATACCCCCTTCCAAAAGTTTCAGCTTGTCCTCAAGCTGAAAATTTGGAAATTGCTGAACAAAATCAGTAGCCAATTCCCACGTAGCCTCATGTGCTGGCAAAGTGTTCCACCGAATCAACACCTCCAAACACCCATGCACATTATAACGACTGTCGACCACAGAACTTGGTTCGACATGCAACTCCAAATCTGCCGTCAGATTTTGTGGAAGGGCCTGAGGACGTAAATCAGTACCGACCGCCTTCTTCAATTGGGAAACATGAAAAACAGGGTGAATTCGAGCAGAAGAAGGAAGTGCGAGCTTATACGCGACCGAACCCACAGCAGCGACCACTTCAAACGGCCCAAAAAAACGAGCAGCAAGTTTCTGAAATGTTCGAGTCATCACCGACCTTTGCCGATAAGGTCGGAGCTTCAAATAAACCCTGTCACCCACTTGAAACTTAACATCTCTACGAGAATTATCCGCATAAAGCTTCATCCTCTGCTGTGCTTTATGTAAATTCAGTTTAATGCTCTCCAACATCGCATCTCTCTCTCGTAAAGCAGACTCCAGTTCGAAATTCACCGTAGACCCCTCCACAAAGCGAACCAAAGTAGGTGGATCCCTCCCATACACCACCTTAAATGGCGTCGTTTGCAAAGAAGAGTGAAAAGTGGTATTATACCAAAATTCAGCCCAATCCAAAAACTTAAGCCACTGTCGAGGATGATCACTCACATAACAGCGTAAATACGTCTCCAAACACCGATTCACAACCTCCGTTTGTCCATCGCTTTGAGGGTGAAATGCAGTACTGTACCTCAATTTCGTCCCCGCCAACCGAAACGTTTCCGACCAAAAGTGACTTAAGAATATACGATCTCGATCCGAAACGATCGATTTAGGGAACCCATGCAACCTGACAATATCTTTCACAAATGCCCGAGCCACCTCTAAAGCTGAAAAAGGATGGCGAAGCGCTAAAAAATGCGCATATTTGCTCAACCGATCGACAACAACCAGAATCACATTGCAACCTGAAGATTTCGGCAACCCCTCAATGAAATCTAAAGAAATATCTTCCCAAACCTGCTGAGGAACAGGTAAAGGTTGCAATAACCCAGCAGGAGCCAACGTGGAGTATTTGTGCACTTGACAAACAGGACAACGAGCCACGTAATGTTGGATCTCCGATTTCATCCCAGGCCAATACACAATCGCCTGAATCCGCTTCAAAGTGCGAAGAAAACCAGAGTGTCCACCCAATTTCCCATCATGAAGCTCATGTAACAATAGAGGAATCAATCGTGATGTCTTGGAAAGAACCACACGATCTCGGTATAGCAACGTGCCTTCTCGCAGTGTAAAAGCACCAACTACCTCTTGGCCAGCCAACAATTTTTGTAGCACAGGGCCAAAAACATCATCAACCTCAATCTCTCTTCGAATCTCCTCCAATTGTATTATATGTGGAACCGTTAAAGCAAACATATGAGCAGAAACTGCTGCCAAAGAAGGCATCCGAGACAACCCATCTGCCACCTTGTTGTCTGAGCCTTTCTTGTATACAATGTCAAAGTCATACCCCATTAATTTGGATAACCATTTTTGGTATTCCATATTGACTTCCCGCTGTTCGAGTAAGAACTTCAGACTACGCTGGTCAGTACAAACCAGAAACTTCTGACCCAACAAGTAATGTCGCCACCGTTGTACTGCCAACACAATCGCCATAAGCTCTCGCTCATAAATCGGCTTCAATTTTTCCCGATCAGATAGGCCATGACTGTAAAAAGCAATAGGACGCTGATGCTGCATCAACACAGCACCTATTCCAAATCCCGAAGCATCCGCCTCTAACACAAAGTGATCATTGAAATTTGGAAGGGCCAACACCGGAGCTGAAATCATCGCCTTCTTCAACTCTGCGAAAGCAATCTCAGCAGATTCTGACCAAACAAAAGCATCTTTCTTTAATAAATCTGTCAAAGGCTTCGCAATCGAACCGTAATGTCGTACAAATCTTCGATAATATCCTGTCAACCCGAGAAATCCCCGTAACTCCTTAACATTCCTCGGAGTTGGCCAATTTTTCACCGCCACTGTCTTACTGGGGTCAGTAGCGACGCCCTCTTCCGAAATCACATGTCCCAAATACTCAACGTGATTCTTACCAAACAAACATTTCTTTTGGTTAGCATATAGTTGATGCTGCTGCATTACATGCAAGACCGCAGCTAAATGTTCCAGATGATCCGACATCGAAGAGCTGTACACCAGAATATCATCAAAGAAAACAAGGACGAAGCGCCTTAAGAATGGACGGAAAACATCGTTCATGAGAGCTTGAAAAGTCGCCGGGGCATTGGTTAATCCAAACGGCATCACAAGAAATTCGTAGTGACCGTCATGCGTACGAAACGCAGTCTTAGGAATATCTGCCTCCTTCATACGAATTTGGTGATATCCCGCTCGCAAGTCCAGTTTCGAAAACACTGCCGCTCCATTCAATTCATCTAACAACTGATCAATGACTGGAATAGGGAATTTGTCCGATATCGTCGCCCGATTCAAAGCTCGATAGTCAACGCAAAAACGCCAACTTCCATCCTTTTTTTTTACCAACAGCACCGGACTCGAATACGGACTTTGGCTTGGTTGAATGATGCCAGCCTTTAACATGCTCCGAACCAACTTTTCAATTTCCTCTTTGTGCGCGTGAGGATACCTATATGGACGAACACTGATGGGACTAGTATTCTGTTGTAAGAGGATACCATGCCCATGGCCCCTTATTGGAGGAAGACCCTCTGGTTCCCGAAACACTCCTCGAAAAGAATCCAACAACCCTTGCAATCCCTCTGGTAGTGATTTCTCCTCAACAATCCCCACTTCCACAGAACCAAATCCCACCAAAAATCCTTGATCTCCTTCTCGTATTGTTTTGAGAAGAGTCTTAAAAGCCACTAGAGATTGATGTAAATTCGGATCTCCCACCAACCTGATCATTTTATCATCAACGGAAAATTTCATTTCGAGCTTGGCAAAATCAAATTGAACTTTGCCCAAAGTTTGTAACCATTGAATTCCCAAAATCACATCAGCTCCGCCCAATTCCAATGGTATAAAATCTGATACCAAAGAGTATTCTGGAAATGTCAACTCCAACCCACAACATATACCCGCACTTTGTACTGTCAAACCATTACCCAAACAAACTCCATATCCCACCGTACCAGCCAATTTGATAGGTAACACTCCCAATAATTCCTTAGATAAGAAATTATGAGAAGCGCCGCTATCTATTAGCACCACCACCGACTGATTCCCAATCCATCCCCTCACCTTCATCGTTTTCGGTGATGTTAATCCCACCATCGAATGCAGAGTCAGAGCTGCAAAATCCCCCACTACCGGTGATAATTCCTCAAAACATTCCTGAAATTCACCGTCAACGTCCGTATCTTCTGTCACCATCAGAACCTGCAGCTCCTTTTGCTTACATCGATGACCAACAAAGTATCGCTCATCACATCTAAAACATAATCCCTTTCTACGACGATCCTCCACCTCAGGATCCGAAAGTTTCCTGAACGGCAGACGTCGATCTCCTGTCACAGCCTTATTGGAACTGTCTACCACCGAGGCGATAGACTCTCCCTTCTTCTCAACAGAACCTCCCAATGCAGAAGAAATAGAGCGAAACGAATTTGAATTCGAATTCGAATTATATCGAGGAAAACGATTCTCCTTACCATGCGATTTGCCTCCTGAACAAATTGAACGCCCCTCTAACCTCAACGCCAGTTCAATTGTCTTGTCCAAGGTCTGAGGTTTTAAGACTTCGACCATTTCACGGATCTCCGTCTGCAAACCACCTCGGAACGCACTTTCGACTACCTCCTCAGAAACATTTGAGACCTGCGCCCACAGATCCTCAAATTGTTGCAAATAAACCATCAACGTACCAGTTTGCCGAATCGACAATAAGCGATCAATCGCCGATCAATGACCTTCTCTCTTTTTTCAGGCATCATTCTAGGGTTTGTTGTCTCGGCATTACAGTGAAGTCTTTTTACTTCTGTGTCAAATGTAGAAGAAAGCGAACCAAGCCAAGCGATTGGAGCCAGGCTACGTCGCAGAAAAAGCTCTCAAAGACTCTATCCTAAACGCCGGTTTCCTGAAGTGTGATTCCTTTTTTCGAAAGGAAAAACAATTAGACAGAAAGGGGTTTTGTCAGATAAAAATGGAGATGGTTTTCATTGGTGGGACATTAGGGCATATCTTTGGTCTCTGTTTTTGGAGATTCTCTGTAATAACATGATGTGGAAAAATGAGGGATCTTGTCTCTCTTGGACAAATAGTTTGGCTGATGTTTTTTTTTTCTTGTGACATTTATCATAAGTACAGAACGTTTTGATTGATTTTGGCATCCCAAAATGCATATACCTTATACGTAGTATGTAACTTTCATTACGTGGCTTGCAAGGCAAGTAACAAGCATCCCATTAGAATTCAGGCACGAGCCTAAGCTGATCATCTCCTAGACCAACCAGATCAGTGAAGAAGTCCCAAACTCTCGGGAGCCATTGACGCGAGAAAGATTCGGACACTGCACTTGCAGAGGATGATGCTGATAAGATTTTCCCTCCAAAATACCACTTATATTTCTCAAACACAACTTGGATAGGCTTGATTAATGAGAGGCCCCCAACTCTCCCCACAATCCACTCCCCAATATTTCTGATATCCCCCAGACAATCCCCCTGCTGTATTATTTATAGTAGAATATAGCGCGATAGCCATCTGACGTGGCAATATTAAAATGGAAATACAACTATAATCTGTTACAGCAACATATCCTTCCCCAATTCCTTCCTCAAACGTCTTCTCCTTCACGAAGCTCGTCATTCTTCAGCCAAATCTTCCTCTGCTTGTTCCTCACATATGCCTTGAAAGGCTTACCAGATGCTCTGTCGCCCAAATACGGCACTATATACTTCTTCATGTCGCTATACGATATCTGAAGATGATTCCCGGACACGTTTACGAACTTAACCTTTCCAGCTTCGTCCAACGATCTCAGACCGATCCAGTCCTCGGTATAAAGCTTGGTCTGCAGAATGACGCAACAACTGTCATTTTAAACTGTATTAGTGGGGAAGATGAATAGCATTAGAAGGGTTACCTTCTGCGGCGGAAGAACAGTCTGAAAGGACCCATCGGGATAGTACCCGAACCATGAAGTCTCCTTTGGTATCAGAATGGCATCGTGGTCAAACTGATTGACGGAATATTGGAAGTTTACGTTAACAAACTCGGCAGAGAAGGAGGCTGTGTAATGATAAAGAAGCAAACTTTGATACCGACCATAATGAGCACGAGGTTGTCCAAGCTCGAAAACCTTTCCTTATATGTCGAATTTTTCACGGGGAGTTCATTGTTCAGCTTTGGAAGAAACTTGCAACCTTCCATGTAACTCGAAATGTCCTGTGAAAGGATTCAAATGTGTGTGTGTGTGAGAGAATTCAATCCCGGGTTTCGAAGGTCGCATAGTTTTCCACCAAGAACTTACAGTCGGGATCTTGAGAAAGCCGCTAGGAGCCAGATGTTCCTGTAATTTAAGTAAAAGATATCGATTTGACGGTCCATTTCCAGAGGTAATGATGTTGATTCTTGACAGAGATAACGAGTCAAGGCACCTGAATGTAGTCACTGTAGATTTCTGTTTTGATCAGACTGTCCAGCATGATGCAAACCCACGTAGACTGCAAAAGAGATGGCCGTATCCGTATAAAATACCAATTTCCGATATTACTACTCGAAGGTAAATGAACAAAGAAAGAAACTTTGCGTGAAAATACTCACGCCACATAACGGGATCGAGGCTGTACCAGCATGGGGGCCTGCTACCGATATGAAATTCTTAACCTAATTCCATCCACCAACGGTTCGTCGGAAGAAAAAAATTTACCGAAAACAAAAGTACGTTACGGTAAGAAAGACATGATCTGCAATTGGAATGGACTTACCGGAGGTCCCCCGTCACACCACTCGATAAGGCCTCGACCAATCATGTTACCCTACGAGGAAAGGATCAGATAAAGTAATAGTATTTCTTTTTGCAAACAGAGACACTCATGGAAACAAATGAAACTAAATATCACCTGAGAAAGCCCGACAATGTTGTAACCCTCACTGAGCTCAGGCATGTTCTTCACCTGCAACATTTAGTATGGAATTTACATACAATGCCTGAATCATCCTAGAAACATTACCGGCAAATACCGAGAATTTTCCAACCTTCTCACAAGCAACCGATATCTGCAAAAGAACAGAAAAAGAAATCAGATAACCTGAATACATAACATTCTTTCTTCAACAAAATGTAACAAGATCACAGATTTCACCTGATCGATAAGGGGCATAGTCCACGAGTCCCATGATCCATTTCCAATTTCCCTGAGTTCCCAAGAAAATGAGCTACAGAAAGAAACAGCCAAAGACACCAGACAAAGGCAGAGAATGGAAGCATACAAGCAATATCCTTTGGAACCAGACCACTCACTTAGAAGATCAGTAAACTGAGTCACTCCCCGATTGCTGCACTTATCACTGATTCCTGGGAAGCATGATTAGAAGAACTTCACAAGTGTAAGAATATCATTACAGAACATAGAAAAAGAACCCTTTTCCAGAGACCAGGAAATCAGCAACCTTTTGAGGAAAATCTGTAAGAAAATATTTCAGGAAACAGGCAAGCTACTACTAGAATATAAAATCCATTAACTTTAACCTTAATCGAGCTCGGGCCGTTGGGATTTTTCATAGAGACGAGGTAAATACCAAACATAATCCAACAAAACATAATCCAGGAACACAGACAAGCATCGTTTCACAGCAAATACAGAAACGATCGTATAGTTCCCACAAGCAACAGGACCATCCAACACAAAATCGATTCGGGGAAGATGATTAGAAGCAGAACTACCATGCAATACAATGAAAGGAACAGAGTACGCGAGCGGGAGACAAGTGAAAATTAGGGCAACAGTAGCAGCTACTGCGACGAATAGATTAAGACCAGCCATCCTCCTGTAATAAGAACAGCCGAGAAAGATGACTTTCTCTTCTTCTTCTTCTTCTTCTTCTCCTCCTCCTCTCGACCTGTCTGGTTCCTGGAACAGAAACTGTCAACTAGGGCTCCTCGGTGAAAAAAATAGCAAGAAACAAATAAGGAATCTCCGGTAACACAACCGGGACACCGTCGCCGGCGAAGTCAGCTCGGAACAAGGGTCCCTGGTCGGCGACCGATTTATCTTCTTTTGAAGAACAGAATCTGGGTTTTGTCTGGTTTAATTAGATATTCTAGATCGATGATGATCCACCTGTCCAGCGACTATGGTCACGCGCGTGTGGGTCTGTGAAAATCACGCGCGTGTGAGTTAGTTGATTTAGCGCGTGGGATTCAAAGTGAAACAGAGTTGTTGGAAGATTGCACGGCTGGTCAAGACAGCACTGATGATAACACTAAGCCCAGGTTCTGTAAGAACAATGTCAGAAGCACTGCGGGCAGCGTCAGTGGAATCCGCCACAGCGATTCCGATATCAGCTTTCTTCAGAGCCGGTGCATCATTCACTCCGTCACCAGTCATTCCACATATGTGCTTCCTGGCTTGGAGTCTCCTTACGATCTCATACTTGTGCTCTACCAAAGGCGAAACAATCAGAAATCTTTTCCTTACCTGAACATTGCTTTAAGATCAAGGCGATTGAATGTAGTTCAGAGAAACAAGTTACTCACCAGGAAAGACACCTGCAAACCCATCTGCATTTTCAATGAGTTCATCAATGGGGATTGCTGAATCTGCTTCGATATGGGTTTCGCCGAGCAAAGATGAAGACGGGTACATGTTTGCGCCCATTCCAAGCCTTCTTCCTGTTTCCTTGGCAATTGCCAGCTGGTCACCTGCCAGAATTTAGTAAATTACCACTATGAGTAAACGAATTCAAGGTTGAAGAAATGGCGCTAGGAAAAGACATTACCTGTGATCATTTTAACACTGACTCCAAGCAGAAGAGCTCTCTCGATTGTCTGAGCACTGTCATGGCGAGGAGGGTCAAACAGAGGAAGAAGGCCTACTAATTCCCAAGGACCACCTTGGCTTTTAACATCACCATCTGGTACTTCCTGTACAGAAACCAGACTGTTATGTCTGTATTCATCAGAGAGGTTTCCCATTAATGCAAGTGTAGTTATCTATCTGTCTGTCTGTCACCTGATAGGCAACTGCAAGTGATCTTAGGCCTCTTTCTGCAAACTTATCGATAACCATATGTACCCTTTTCTCGATCTCCACTTTGTTGTGTGCCAAAGCCAAAATCTGGAAAAATGAAAATATGTTGCGTGTACCTCAAGGTAACGACCATAAGAGAAGGTAAAACAATGAAAGGTGTATAACCTGCTCAGGAGCGCCTTTGCTCACTCGATGCATCTTGCCTTCCCCATCTACGTATGTAAGCGCAGTTCTTTTATCAGTGGGATTGAATGGAAGGAAATGGACTTCTTGAATTCCAGCACGTGCCTGAAATGAATCATCAGGTCAGTATTGTATCTGACATTCTTCAGACACAACGAATTGAATGTGTCTATCACTTTTGTTTCTGAACAATTAAAGTACCTCTTTCGGGTCTCCCAGCATTGAAACAATGGCGGTATCTATGGCATCTTGGTTCTCCAAACGTGAAGCTCTCGCAGCCATGAGCACAACTGTATCCTTCTCAACACCCTTCTTGAAAACCTGCAAAAAACGGATGAACATTATAAACACTTTTAACACAAACCTGTCTGGATTCTGACATTAACTACATGTAAGAAGAAAGGGGAACGGAGAAGACCTCGATAAGAGTTCTGTCCACAGTAAGCTTGTTTAGTGTGAGAGTGCCAGTTTTATCGCTGCACAGAACATCCATTCCCGCCATTTCTTCAATGGCTGTCATCCTCTTTGTTATGGCACCCTGCTGAGCCAGTCGGTGAGCGCCGATTGCCATTGTGACTGAAAGAACAGTAGGCATTGCGATTGGGATCCCGCCGATCAGTAACACAAGAAGGTTATCGATTCCAACACGGTATCCTCTCTGTTGGATACCGTATATGACGATAATCTCTATCGCCATTCCAGCGGCAATTGAGCAGATACAGAAGTTCCCTATTGCAGTCAAGACCTGTCAATCATTGTGAAAGAGAAATATGTAATTTGATCATTAAGTTTGCACATCTTTTTGGAAAACTAGAAGTTTTCTCTTCTGCAAATGACCAGACTGAGGAACTGACCTTCTGAAAGTGGCCGACATGGGTAGTGTTCTCCACAAGATGAGCTGCCTTTCCGAAGAAAGTGTGAACGCCAGTTGCAATGACGACTGCTTCTATTTCACCTTGCTTGCAGGTTGAACCAGAGTACACTGAAGCACCTGGATGTTTCGTAACTGGAAGAGATTCTCCTGTAAGAGCTGACTGGATGCAGACAAGATTAGTTCAAGAACCAAGTTGTAATAACTCTTGAGTTCACATCTCATCTCTCACTTGTGGAAAGAGATCTTGCCTGATCAATCTTTAGAGGGTCTCCTTCGAGAAGGCGGGCATCTGCAGGAATGATGTCTCCTAGTTTTATACTGATTATATCTCCAGGAACCAACACAGCAGCATCTATCTCATCCCATGTCCCGTCTCGTGAGACCTAAAAGAGCTGACGATGATGAGTCAGTTTTCCGTACCGAACAAGTATCGAGTGATAGAAACAGCATAGATCTGCAAAATGAAAAGGAAAACGATCAAGCTAAGTTTTTTGTAGACATACTTATACGATTTATCGAGTAGGGTTACCGTATAGTTTTTCATTCTCTGGAAGATTGCACGGCTGGTCAAGACAGCACTGATGATAACACTAAGCCCAGGTTCTGTAAGAACAATGTCAGAAGCACTGCGGGCAGCGTCAGTGGAATCCGCCACAGCGATTCCGATATCAGCTTTCTTCAGAGCCGGTGCATCATTCACTCCGTCACCAGTCATTCCACATATGTGCTTCCTGGCTTGGAGTCTCCTTACGATCTCATACTTGTGCTCTACCAAAGGCGAAACAATCAGAAATCTTTTCCTTACCTGAACATTGCTTTAAGATCAAGGCGATTGAATGTAGTTCAGAGAAACAAGTTACTCACCAGGAAAGACACCTGCAAACCCATCTGCATTTTCAATGAGTTCATCAATGGGGATTGCTGAATCTGCTTCGATATGGGTTTCGCCGAGCAAAGATGAAGACGGGTACATGTTTGCGCCCATTCCAAGCCTTCTTCCTGTTTCCTTGGCAATTGCCAGCTGGTCACCTGCCAGAATTTAGTAAATTACCACTATGAGTAAACGAATTCAAGGTTGAAGAAATGGCGCTAGGAAAAGACATTACCTGTGATCATTTTAACACTGACTCCAAGCAGAAGAGCTCTCTCGATTGTCTGAGCACTGTCATGGCGAGGAGGGTCAAACAGAGGAAGAAGGCCTACTAATTCCCAAGGACCACCTTGGCTTTTAACATCACCATCTGGTACTTCCTGTACAGAAACCAGACTGTTATGTCTGTATTCATCAGAGAGGTTTCCCATTAATGCAAGTGTAGTTATCTATCTGTCTGTCTGTCACCTGATAGGCAACTGCAAGTGATCTTAGGCCTCTTTCTGCAAACTTATCGATAACCATATGTACCCTTTTCTCGATCTCCACTTTGTTGTGTGCCAAAGCCAAAATCTGGAAAAATGAAAATATGTTGCGTGTACCTCAAGGTAACGACCATAAGAGAAGGTAAAACAATGAAAGGTGTATAACCTGCTCAGGAGCGCCTTTGCTCACTCGATGCATCTTGCCTTCCCCATCTACGTATGTAAGCGCAGTTCTTTTATCAGTGGGATTGAATGGAAGGAAATGGACTTCTTGAATTCCAGCACGTGCCTGAAATGAATCATCAGGTCAGTATTGTATCTGACATTCTTCAGACACAACGAATTGAATGTGTCTATCACTTTTGTTTCTGAACAATTAAAGTACCTCTTTCGGGTCTCCCAGCATTGAAACAATGGCGGTATCTATGGCATCTTGGTTCTCCAAACGTGAAGCTCTCGCAGCCATGAGCACAACTGTATCCTTCTCAACACCCTTCTTGAAAACCTGCAAAAAACGGATGAACATTATAAACACTTTTAACACAAACCTGTCTGGATTCTGACATTAACTACATGTAAGAAGAAAGGGGAACGGAGAAGACCTCGATAAGAGTTCTGTCCACAGTAAGCTTGTTTAGTGTGAGAGTGCCAGTTTTATCGCTGCACAGAACATCCATTCCCGCCATTTCTTCAATGGCTGTCATCCTCTTTGTTATGGCACCCTGCTGAGCCAGTCGGTGAGCGCCGATTGCCATTGTGACTGAAAGAACAGTAGGCATTGCGATTGGGATCCCGCCGATCAGTAACACAAGAAGGTTATCGATTCCAACACGGTATCCTCTCTGTTGGATACCGTATATGACGATAATCTCTATCGCCATTCCAGCGGCAATTGAGCAGATACAGAAGTTCCCTATTGCAGTCAAGACCTGTCAATCATTGTGAAAGAGAAATATGTAATTTGATCATTAAGTTTGCACATCTTTTTGGAAAACTAGAAGTTTTCTCTTCTGCAAATGACCAGACTGAGGAACTGACCTTCTGAAAGTGGCCGACATGGGTAGTGTTCTCCACAAGATGAGCTGCCTTTCCGAAGAAAGTGTGAACGCCAGTTGCAATGACGACTGCTTCTATTTCACCTTGCTTGCAGGTTGAACCAGAGTACACTGAAGCACCTGGATGTTTCGTAACTGGAAGAGATTCTCCTGTAAGAGCTGACTGGATGCAGACAAGATTAGTTCAAGAACCAAGTTGTAATAACTCTTGAGTTCACATCTCATCTCTCACTTGTGGAAAGAGATCTTGCCTGATCAATCTTTAGAGGGTCTCCTTCGAGAAGGCGGGCATCTGCAGGAATGATGTCTCCTAGTTTTATACTGATTATATCTCCAGGAACCAACACAGCAGCATCTATCTCATCCCATGTCCCGTCTCGTGAGACCTAAAAGAGCTGACGATGATGAGTCAGTTTTCCGTACCGAACAAGTATCGAAATTTCAGGATGTAAAAGGAGCAACCTTTGCTTTAGGAGCCAACCGAGCCATGAGAGCAGCAGCTGCATTTCCGGCATTGTTTTCTTCTATGAAACTGATCGTCGAGTTTATCAGAAGTAAGATCACAATCCCCACAAAGTCATGGTAATCAGGAGGCTTTCCCTGATACAGATTTGATCATTACTCAGCAACGTGTAACTTATTTCTCAAGTAACAGTTCAAGAGAAGAAACGATGATGAACTTACTCCGCCATGAGCAAGAGCAATGGCCATGATGGCTGCAGCTTCCATGACCCATGACAGTGGATTCCACATGAATCCCAAGAACTTTAGTATCTTACTTTCCTGGTGATGAACAGAAAGAAGATCATGTCAAAAACCGTGTCTAGGAGGACATTAAAATGTGAGATGGAATTCGATTCCGAACCCTTTTCTCCTCGAGTTTGTTGTAACCAAACAATGAAAGCCGCTCTTGTGCTTCATTGGAGCTCAAACCCTCTCTGGTGCATTTCAGATGGTCGAAAACCTCTTCCAGTGGTACATTTTCCTGCAGAAGAAATCACATTTGGTATCTGATCATATTTTCCTACAAGCCCAACACCCGTTTCGTATAATACATATACATATACATATACATATATATACATATACATATATTGTACATACCAGATCAATGCTTTCCTTGCTGATAGCCTGAAGAGTTTCTGATTTTTCGGCCATCTCTGAGCTTCCCTTTTGCTTGAGCCACAAGTTATTAAAACTCGTCGAAAAGAATCTGCAATTAATACCAAAATCGCTTTAAGATCATTATAACTGATCAGTAATAACACTATGAATACATACATGGACAGGCCTTTCTCCACAGCATCAACCTTTAGCCCTTTCAAAGCCGATCGATGTAAAATCTAAGGGCAAATCTGGAATTGAGAAAAGGGTATTTATAATGAAGAGGGATGTATAAGTAACCTAATATATAAGGAGGAGGACCAAGGGTTGCCGGCCAATTTAACCCAATTTACAAGTAAGCTGACAAATTCAATATGTCAGTTTCATTCACATTTCCAGATTTTTTTTTTAAAAAAAAAAAAAGTGGTCAGCCAAGAACATTCCGTACCTTGGTACATTGATGAGTTAAGATAAATATTTTTAATTATGAGAGATTTTTTTAAAAAAAAATGCATTATATTTAATATAATTAAATGGAATCATTCCGTATTATTTTTTTTCCTCCATTGTTGTGGTTCAGGCCGGCCGGTTCCTCACCGTAATCTCTCCGATCAAACGCTCGTGTGCAAGAACGGAGAACCAAAACGAAAGAGACAGGAGATACGAGTTCAGTACCGAGCTCTAACGCTCGGTACCTACGTCTCGGGAAGAGGAAGTGTTCGATCTAAGGTTACAGCCATAGACTCACGCCGGAAACCGCCGAACGGCGGCCCCGAACGCCGGAGAAGCGAGAGTCGCTTCGCCGCAAGAGAGAGAAACCCAAAGAACGAAAAATACAAGTCTGTTACAAAATGAGCAAACCCTAGGTCAGATTATTGACCTAACCAAAAGACGACTTTGCCCCTCCGTCCTTCAGAAGCCTCTCTTTCATTCCGAAGCTTCAAGAGCCTCCACTTCGTCCGGAGGTTTTGTAGAAGACACTCTACAAATCTCCACCTTCTTCTGCAAAACCTGCAAAAGTAGAACACGAAGAAAACTACGCCAAATCTGAACCCTAGCACTTCCCTTTACTTCCATTTAACTCTCCCTCCCGGCATGATCCAAGGCGTATTGGAACACCGTTATTAGGAGAGTTCTTACCGAGCGTACCATAAGTACGTCTCAGCGTGAATAAACAAAATAAACACGCAAATCCTAGTCTACCCAAAACGAGTGTCCGAGTGTCCCTCGACACCTCCCGTTTCCGAAGACTAACGATCACCTCGAATAGTTATGACTCTCTAGACCGTCTATATAACTCTCTCCGATGAAGTCTAAACTTCACCCGTGCACCCTCGAGAGTTAACCCCCGACATCTACCCGTCTCCCGAGTCTAACCCGACTACCCCGAGACTAATCCTGAGTCATACTATCGAACCTGCTAGACTACCTAGCCCTGGATCCCCGTAGAGTCTACACCGCCTATGAGTATACGACTTCTACCCTCGGACCCTAATCTGCCAACTAGAATTGTCCCACGGTTTTATCCCGCGAAGACTTTCCTAGTCACCTACGATGCTCCACCGAGAGTGAGGCACGTGAGTGCACGTGCTCCACCTCGAGAGGGAGTGTCCTAGCGCTCCAACCTACACCGACTCTACCTGGTGAATCCCGACACCTCCCAGCTCACACCATCTCCTGAGCATCCTACCCGAGGAAGCTCCACCTAAATGTGGAAACCTCACCTCCTGACCTACCACCGAGAACCGAAGCATCTTCGGTTACTCCTCCGAGGTCAACGTCCTTCTACCTCGGACTCTCCCTACCTCGTCATCCGGGACCTACAACTCCTTCTTGTAGTGTCCCTACCTACCCGCGGAACCACTCACTCCACCTGGTCCTTGGCCTACTCCTGCACCCGATTTCTCGGGTTTGCCCGGGACCCCTAGTCCTTCCACCATACCCCCTTTCGGGGTATACCGAGCTAGACAATCTAACTCCATCATCCTACGATGATATATCAAGAGTCTAAAACCGACCCTACCCGGAAGAGACTTAACCGACCCTAGAAGTGATGCAACATGACACGAGGGATGAGACCGAACCCTAGAGGACTTAACCCTAGGTATGTTTCTACCTAGACAGACCTAATGATCTCTAAAATCAGCCTATAAGACCTACCCTAGGTATATTTCTACCTAGCCGTGCTTGACACGCTCTAACCCTAGTCTATCGGTCCTAATCCTAGGTACGTCTCTACCTAATCAGACCTACAAGACCTAGAGAACACGACCTGACCGGACTTAACCTTGGCACTCAACCTAAACCGATCTAGCGGACCTTAAACCAAGTCTAACCGGACATCTCCCTAGGTACATCTTACCTAAACGGATCTAACACACTCTAGACCAGACCTGATTGGACTTAACACAAGGTATATTTCTACCTAACCGACCTCCTAGACTCTCGCACAAACATGATTGGACTTACCCTAGGCATAATTTTGCCTAACCGACCTATTAGACTCGAAAACACAGCCTACCTTAAGACCTGATTACGTCTAACCAGACCTATATTAAGGCTAACCAGACCTGAATACGTCTAATCAGACCTATAACACCGAGTCTACATGGCCCCCAACACAGTCCTAACCAACTCCTAGACTCTCGCACAAACATGATTGGACTTACCCTAGGCATAATTTTGCCTAACCGACCTATTAGACTCGAAAACACAGCCTACCTTAAGACCTGATTACGTCTAACCAGACCTATATTAAGGCTAACCAGACCTGAATACGTCTAATCAGACCTATAACACCGAGTCTACATGGCCCCCAACACAGTCCTAACCAATCCTACGATCCCGAGTCTACCCGGCCCCTCACAAAGTCCTAATCAGACCTACCCAAGTGCTACCTAGATCCTAACAGCCCTAGTTAGACAACCAAAAGTCCCGACTAGACCATCACACAACCCTAATCAGACCTAAGCCAACCCTAGTCGACCAACCCCTGATTAGATGACCCTAAGTCCTAGTCAATCACCTAAAAGTCCTAATCATCAAACCTAAGCCACCGCTAATGACTTACCAACCCCTGATTAGACTTTTAGCACCCTAATCAGACTTAAACTAAGCCTAATTGACCTAATTCTAATCTGATCAGACCCTATAAACGCCTAA
>NW_010965946.1:577904-597348 GCF_000463585.1 Tarenaya hassleriana | reverse complement strand
AGCCTATTTAAGCCTAACCCGACCTCTTACCCAGCTAAACGTAGTCAAATCCACCTATTCAGACCTATACTGAACAGAAAGAACCGGAATCTATGACCCACATCAGCTAAACCGAGATCTAAACAGGTCTAACCCTAGTGAATTTCACTAAACCCAGCCAAATTGGATACTAGACAGTCCTAACAGGGTAACCCGATCACAACAGACCCTATCATACCCTAAATCAGTCCACTATGCCCTAAATCAGATACCATCAGACCTAATTTGAGCTAACCTAACCCTAAATCAGTTAGTTCTAGTCCTAATTGTACACTCCAGACCCTAAAACTGACCCAATCTAGTCCTAACCACAAAATCAGATCCTAACCCGACCAATACTAGCCCTAACCAGATAAATCAGATCCTAACCAGACCTCTATTAGCCTAAAACGAATCTGATCTTACCTAATACCGGACCCAATTGACCTATATGGTCTAATTATAGCCTAATTGGACGAACAGACCCTAACATTAGACCTAAACCAGTCTAAAACCGGCCTTAATTCACCTCCAATCAGACCCTATTGGTCTGAACCGAACAATTCTAGCCCTTCCCAGACAAATCAGACCCTAACCGAGACTTAAACCAGCCTAAACTAGTCTGAATTGCCCTAAACCGGACTCAATTGACCTAAACCGGACCTGAATTTGCCTAAACCGGACTCAATTGTCCTAAACCGGACCTGGAATGACCTAGAATTGACCTAAACCGGACCTGAATTTGCCTAAACCGGACTCAATTGTCCTAAACCGGACCTGGAATGACCTAGACCGGACTCAATCGACCTAAACCGGACCTGGAATGACCTAAACCGGACCTAATTGTCCTAAACCGGACCTGGACTGACCTAAACCGGACCTAATTGTCCTAAACCGGACCTGGATTGACCTGAACCGGACTGAACCGGTCCAATTGACCCCAAACCGGACCTGAACCGGTCCAATTGACCTGAACCGGTCCGGTTTGACCTAACCGGTCAACTGTTGACCAATTTTGGTCAACGATTTGACTTGACCAACCTAAACCGGTTCGATTGAAATATTGAACCGGGTTTAATTACTCAATCGGATTTAAACCGGCTAAACCGGTCTAAACCGAAAACCCTAATTTCGGAAACGTGAGCCGCCGAGTTAACTCGGTCAACTCGGTCGTTGACTCAACCCCGGAACCCGACTCAGCCGTGACTCGGTGAGTTACGGCCGATTCCGCCGGATTTCCGCCGGTTTTTCGCCGGTTCTCCCCACCCAACCCTAGATCTACACACACAGACTCGAAAACTTACCTGAGTCAACTTGTAACTCGCCCGAGTCTCCGATCTGAGTTAGATCCGAGCCCCTTCCAACTTCTCGCCGCCGATCTGAACCGTTTCCGTCGTCTTTGACCGCCGATCTTCTCTCAGACGGTCTCCTCGACGTTGTTTCTTGCCTGAAACAACTCGAACCAAGCATCAGAACGTTCAGATCTAGACCAAGGGAACCCCGACTTACCTCGACCGCGTGTCGCCGCCGATCTGTCGTCTGCCGCCCCGAACCAGGCTCTGATACCACTTGTTGTGGTTCAGGCCGGCCGGTTCCTCACCGTAATCTCTCCGATCAAACGCTCGTGTGCAAGAACGGAGAACCAAAACGAAAGAGACAGGAGATACGAGTTCAGTACCGAGCTCTAACGCTCGGTACCTACGTCTCGGGAAGAGGAAGTGTTCGATCTAAGGTTACAGCCATAGACTCACGCCGGAAACCGCCGAACGGCGGCCCCGAACGCCGGAGAAGCGAGAGTCGCTTCGCCGCAAGAGAGAGAAACCCAAAGAACGAAAAATACAAGTCTGTTACAAAATGAGCAAACCCTAGGTCAGATTATTGACCTAACCAAAAGACGACTTTGCCCCTCCGTCCTTCAGAAGCCTCTCTTTCATTCCGAAGCTTCAAGAGCCTCCACTTCGTCCGGAGGTTTTGTAGAAGACACTCTACATCCATAATCTGGGCCAAAGGCAAAAGATTGACCTCCCTGTGTTTGGCTGTTAGAAAGGCTATGGGGACAATGCAACCATTGGAACACGCGTATATTACTATATCAAATTTAAAGAACAAGTCCTATAATTCCTTGATTGCGTTAACTAGCACACCGGTTGGTCAGATTCTGACATTGAATTAGAACTTGTCAGGAAAAAATTAATAAATGTGTTTAGTAGTTATATATTATAATAATATTTCGAGAAAGTGGTGATCCATAATGTCTGGAATTTCTCCAATAAATAGGGAGGTTCCAAGATCCTCCAAGACTTTCAGATATTCTCTTCTAAGCAAATCCACATTTAAAAGTCTTTTTTTTTTTTAAAAAAAAAAAAAACTCCAGTGGACATGTAAACATGTAGTGGACAACTACCCATTTCCATATGAACAATCAGTGGGCCCCTTTTTGTCTTAGAAGGGCTTAAAATAATAATTCTATAATTCTAATGGGCCTAGGCCCAAAGGTATTTCAAAAGCTCGTATGGTAATGGGCTTGGGCTTCAAGGACCATCGAAATTAAAAGTCTCCGTGAAACCCAAAAGTCAAAGGTTCATAAAAAAAAGTCAACAACGGGATTCGATTGGAACATGACACGTCACGCTTCCTCCTCCTCGACGACGAACAGCGACGAACGAGTGTCACTGTATTAAATGGCATGCTTAATCACGCTGTTAATATTATTATTATTATAATTAATTAAGAGTTAAATGGAGAGGTGCGTGTGGACCTGCGAAGCCTTTAATTCTTTTGAGCGGTGACTATCGACTCAGACGAGTCCACTCGGAAAGAGACCCAATCAATAAATGTTTATCTACACTTGTTAATATAGTTATAAATATTGATTATTTTTTGTTTTCATTTTCTAAAAAAAAATTAAAAAAAAATTGTTGTTTTTATTTTAACTCGATCAAAATTTATTTATAGAAAAAAGATATAAAATTGGTTTTTTTATATTTTTTTAGATATAATTTGATCTATAGTATTGAGGAAAATTATTTTTAGATATATTTATATATGTGTATGTATTTATTTGTAGGGGATTTACAAACAAAGTAGATGTGGCGATAGAGAGAGACTTGTGTGTAGGGTCTAGTTAGAAAAAAAAATATCCCATTTTGTCGTTTATCATCATCAACATTTTCATCATCATCATCATCATCATCATCATTGTTATATGATGTGTGTGTTGGTATGTTCATGAAGCAGGGATTTGGATCTGTTGCAGCTTTTCCCGACTACTTTTATTTCGATTCATTGTTCTTTCTCCCCTATATGAAATATTTTGATAACTTTTTTTTTTGGTTAAATATTTTGATAACTTACTATGAATACGCAATTTACTCCTCCATTCCATGAAGCATCATGATTCATTATGCGTTGTTAAAGTGTTTTTTTAATAATAATTAAAAAAAAATAAAAAGAAAAGATGGATGGGGATCACGAGAGAATATGACACTTACAAATCTATGAAAAAAGATCGCAATAATTTGGATGCTCTTTGTTGGTCCCTTGGGGGTAAAAGCCGAATTCATTCTCCTTTTATATATATAAAAAAAAATCAGGGTACTTTTTCTAATATAACGTAAAGTTCGGGCGCAATTTGCAAATACCATGACTTTGTTTAATAATACCTCGAGTGAGAGGAATAATGTTGGTGTTGTCCTACACCGGTGATAAAGTGGAATGCATGTCGTTTTTATTCTCCCGTTTACTTGGAAAAAATTGAGGGAAAATAAAGTGAAATGCATGTGGTTTTTTTCCCTTTACCCAACGGTCTTTTTCTGAAGGGCGGAAATACACTTTTCACCGTTTTGAACTTCGGCCGTTCACCTTCCTGTCGTTCCCCCCCAATAGGGGTGGTCACGGGTTGGAGGAAACCCGATCTCGATCTCATCATCACGGGTTTTACGAAAAAATTATCTCATTCTTGGCTTCATGAGATCCGGATACCCCTAACCCGGGTTCAATGAGATTCTCAGTCTCGTACTCACGGATACCCGGATCTCATAAATAAATAATTCAAATATTCTATAATTTATAAAATTCAATAAAAATAACTTAAACAACATTCAAAACTCGATTTTATAAATTATAAATTCGATTTCATAAATTAGAAAGTTTGAGAATATAGAAAATAATTAAATAAAATAAAAATATTTTAATAAATAATAAAATACCTTATTTAAATGTTATAAATATAAAGATATTTTTAATTTTTAATTAATATATCGAATACCCGGGTACCCGTTATGAGTTAATCGAAACCCGAACTCGGACCCGGGGGTCAAAAACTCGGTCTCGTTAAACCCGGTCTCATCATCGTTAATATTCGGATATCCTTTCTCCGGGTACTTGTTAAGCCGGATATCCCAAACGTCCGGGTTACGAGTTGAAACGCCCACCCCTACCCTTTATTTCCCCGTGGCAAGAACCCAAACCACGAACTTCCAATAATGCGAGCAATTTCGTATCTTAATTTTAGTTATTAGAGAAGAAATACGAATTTAATTAATTTTAATTACATCGAACTTTAAAAAATATAATATAACACGAGATTCCATAACCATTGCATCTTATACGATTTCTGGTTAACGGCTGATTATTTGTGTTAGGTGTATTATTCAAACACCAAAAATTATTAAAAAACGAAACGGGGAAATAGTTGCAGGCTAATGACAGTCACTGACTCGTTATCAGAAGCGGGCTGAGATGTTTTTATATTTTATTTATTTTATCAGAAGCGGGCTGAGATGTTATTTATTTTATTTATTTTTTTATAAATAAATAAATAAAACATAAAAACAGAGAGCACGTACAGTCCAGAGTCCGAGCAAGTGGAGTGGAGACAGCTAATTACTTTCCCCCTTTTCGATTTTGTGATTCCGTTTTAGGGCAATGCATAGCCACCGGCCGTTACCGTCAACCGCCGCCGCCGCCACCGCCACCGCCACAGCTTGAGAAGGAGAAGAAGAGGAAGAGATGGGATGCACGGCGTCGAAGCTCGACAACGAGGACACCGTGAGGCGGTGCAAGGATCGCCGCCGTCTCATCAAGGAGGCCGTTCACGCTCGCCACCACCTCGCCGCCGCCCACGCAGATTACTGCCGATCTCTTCGTCTCACCGGATCTGCCCTCTCCTCCTTTGCCGCCGGTGAGCCTCTCTCCGTCTCCGATCAGACTCCGGCGGTATTCCTCCATCCTCCCTCCGAACGCTCCTCCGCCGCCGCCGGTTTTGTTCCTCCTCCGCAAGTCCCGCCGTCGCCTTCCCCTTCCTCCGTCCATCCTCCGCGGCCTCCTCCTCCGATTTCTCCCTCCGTAGCTAGTTCCAAGTTGCCCCCTGTCATCACCGCCAATCGTCGCCGGAAGCAGATGCCAAAGCTCCCTCACATCCTCTCGGAGTCAAGCCCTTCGTCAACTCCTAGGAGTGAGAGATCCAATTTCATGCCGAATTTCTTTCCCACCGCTTATCCGAACTCAACGTACTCCACAACTCCCTCTCAAGCATCTTCCGTCTGGAACTGGGAGAATTTCTACCCTCCTTCTCCTCCTGATTCCGAGTTCTTCAACGCGCAAGCTCAGGGGAAGCAACAGAACCCCCACTATCTTTCTAACGATCTAGCCGATGGCGATGACACCGAAACGGAGAGATCAGAGTATGATTTCTTCCATACGAGAAAGCAGAATCAGTTCGCATCCATGAATAGTACAGTAGACGAGGAGACGGAAAGAGAGGAGGTACAGTGTAGCGAATGGGAAGATCACGATCACTACAGCATGACGAGCTCCTCGGATGCAGCAGAGGAGGAGGGGGATAGGGAGTCTATGTCCGAGATCGGTATGCGCTCCGACTTCGGATCCTCCGTGAGGACTGGTTCCCTGAGACGGCACCACCGTCAGCCCTCACCGCCGCCGTCGGAGTACGGAGGCGCTGCTCCAGGGAAGTATGACAAAGCAGATGACGCGACGACGTCTTCCGGCAGCTACAAGGGTGGAGGAGAAATCGCTGACATGAGGATGGTGGTGAGGCATAAGGATTTGAAAGAGATTGTTGATGCGATCAAGGAGAACTTCGACAAAGCTGCAGCCGCCGGTGATCAGGTCTCGCAGATGCTCGAGCTTGGCAGAGCTCAGCTCGATCGCAGTTTCAGCCAGTTGAAGAGTAAGTTCAATTTGCTTGGTAAACGAGAACCGAGACGCTATTGATAATTGAGGTTGATTATGGACGAATTTTGTAGAATTGAGTTGATTTTTCATTCGCGATTTTGGTCACAGAGACTGTGATTCATTCGAGTGGCGTATTAAGCAACTTGAGTTCAAGCTGGACATCGAAACCACCATTGGCGGTTAAGTACAGGCTCGACACAACGGCACTGGACCAACCAGGTGGTCTGAAGAGCCTTTGTTCCACTCTGGATCGGCTCCTAGCATGGGAGAAGAAGCTCTATGAGGAAGTCAAGGTTTGCATTTTTCTATCAAGTTCTTTGTGCACAGCTCAACTGTTCTTATTGATGCTGGTGGAATTTCAGGCAAGAGAAGGTGTGAAGATCGAGCACGAAAAGAAGTTGTCGCAACTTCAGAGCCAGGAGTACAAGGGGGGTGATGAGTCTAAGCTGGACAAGACAAAGGCTTCTATAACAAGATTGCAGTCGCTGATAATTGTCACGTCGCAGGCCGTCACCACCACATCTACTGCTATTATCCATCTTCGAGATTCTGACCTTGTTCCTCAGCTCGTTGAACTCTGTCATGGGTAAGTTTGCCTATCTGTCTATGGGAATTATATAGGAGCATTCACTTCCGCTGAAATCGTTGAGCAATGATCAGTTCTTGTTTCCACGAATAGTAGCCAATCTTCATTCACACACAATTTTTGAAATCTTAATTACATGTTGTTTGGATTTGAAATCTCACTCAGCCAGTTGGTGAACAATAATGGATCTTGCCAGCTGTGCCAGTTGCCTCATGCTTTTCTGAGGCCCATGTGCTCTGCTCTTGATCCATTTTCCTGAACCTTAGAATCTCCAGTGATGTCTGGTTTGTTCTTTTAATTGTCCAATTAGTGAGTAAAATCAGTGATGCCATTGTTACTATAGTTCTTCTTCAGTAGATGTAATTCTCAGTCCTGGCATTGCTTTAGCTGAGAACTACGAGTGAATTGGTTTTTTTTCATTATGCAGCTTCATGTACATGTGGAAGTCGATGCACCAATTCCACGAGGTTCAGAACAGCATAGTGCAGCAAGTTCGGGGGCTTATCAACAGGTCAGGCAAAGGGGAATCGACTTCCGAACTGCACCGACAGGCGACACGTGACCTGGAAGCGGCTGTATCCGCGTGGCATTCCAATTTCTGCCGGCTGATCAAGTTTCAACGTGACTTTGTACGGTCGGTTCAAGCCTGGTTCAAGCTAACCCTAGTTCCAGTCTGCAACGACGATGCTAACCAGAAAGAGCAGGTAGATGCATACAACTTCTGTGATGAGTGGAAGCTCGCCTTGGACCGGCTACCGGACACGGTGGCTTCAGAAGCCATCAAGAGCTTCATAAATGTCGTCCACGTGATCTCGGCAAAACAATCTGAAGAGATGAAGGTCAAAAAACGGACGGAATCGATGGCAAAGGAGCTGGAGAAGAAGGCGTCGTCGATCAGGAGCATAGAGAGGAAATACTATCAGTCGTATTCGATGGTGGGGATCGGAATATCGGGTTCGGAACCCGAGAACGGGAATACATTGGATGCAAGGGATCCGCTGATGGAGAAGAGGGCGGAGCTGGCGGCATGCCAGAGGAGAGTGGAGGAGGAGATGATGAAGCATACGAAGGCGATAGAAGTGACGAGGGCCATGACGCTGAATAACTTTCAGACGGGGTTGCCTGGTGTTTTCCAAGCCTTGACCAGTTTCTCTTCTCTCTTCTCCGAGTCCCTCCAAACGGTATGCACCCGTTCCTACTCTATCAAATAAGATCGTTATAGATATATATATATAGTAGAAAAATCCTTCAGTGGAATTTTTGGCGGTCAAGTAATATTAAAATGGGATGTGGAAATTTCAGCCTGTTGTTTTGTTTTCTGGGGCCAATCAATGACACCGTTGGGCCATCTTTGTTCACTTGTTTTTTGTCTGTAGAAGAGGAGGGAGAGGTGTTTAGAAATGTAAATATAAGGGGGGTGGGGGGTTACTTTGAGATGTGTAACGTCGTGTGTTGTATCTCAGGTTCTTTAAGTTCAGTTTCTACGAATAATATCAAATCTCTATGTTTCGTTTTTGTCTTCTGTTTTTGAAAAAAAAAACATAAAAAGAAAAGGTTTGCGGTTGCATTCTTAACCTGTTTTTTTTTTTTTTTTTTTTGGGGGGGGGGGGATCACGTCACTGCCATCGGATGCTTCTCAATTCCGTCCCAATCTGACATACTTTCTGGACATATATATATATGGGGTGTATGTAATGATGCAGGGTGTATGATGGTATCTCCTTCATTCCCTTGATTTTCTCCTGACCTGTCTGTCTGCCCCCTCTTCCCTGCAAAATCTCTGTGAAAATCCAACCCCCCACCCTTGTCTCCTTTGTCCTATATCTTGCATGTTCTATTTTCTGTTTTCTATTTTCCTTGTTCTTTTCCATCGTTACGTTGGTGCTTAGACCACCGGAAAACATAAGATGCGCACTGCAAAGGCTTTGGCCACCAAAGCCTGCCAATTAGAGAATTAGGACACCACCTCCTCACCAAACCCCTCAAAAAAAAAAAAAAGAGGGGAATGATTCGATAGTGTGCCAAAAAAAAAGCACAAAGAAAGGTCTAATCCTCCCCCTCTGCCTTTCCATCCGAGACCAAGTTTTAGCTTTCCGCGTTAATACAATGGTGTTTTTTTGATGGAACAAGAACAGCAACCAAATCTAACATGATGTTACTCTTTGATATGTATGGCTATCAAACAAAATATTAAAAAAAAAAAGACTAAAATACCCCCCTTGATGTAATTATACGCTAGCCCAACTTAACCCCCCCACCCCCAAAGTAAGCCTAGAAGAACTCGAAGTCTAGGAATTTACCGCCGGATTTCATGTCGGCCGGTCCCGCCATCCTTTTGCTGTTGCTCCCGAACCCCACAGGATCGATTGGCCCGTATTTGGGCGGTGGCTGTTCGGCCGATCCCTCCGTCGGCCTGGGCACCTCCGGCGGAGTGCTGCACCGTATCAATGCCCAGTTCACTCCTTCGAAGAAAGCATGTTGCTTTATCTCAGTCGCCCCCCTCTTCGTCCCTAGCCTGTTACGAGGGTCTTTCACCAGCAATGCCTGTATCAGGTCCCTGCTCGCATAGCTGGTCGCCGGTGACTCGGGGAATTTCAGCTCCTCTCCCACTACATTGAACAGAGTCGCCCTATTTCCCGACCCTTTGAACGGCGTCTTCCCGTATAGTAGCTCGTGTAAGAATATCCCGAATGTCCACCAATCCACTGCACTCCCATGCCCTTCTCCTTTGATGATTTCTGGAGCCAAGTACTCATGAGTCCCCACAAAGGACATGGATCTCGTGTTGGGTTCCGCCACGAGCTCCGGGAGCGCACCGGAATGCGATCTGTAGAGTTCCGTTTGGTTTTTACGTGACTTGTTCTTCTTGCCTTTCTGAGGGAAAATTCTGGGTATGAAGCATGATGGTTGGATGCATGATGATGCTGATGACGGCTCCATGCAAGCAGGTTGAACACAGAATGCCCGTCTCGATGGATCGGAGTCAAACGTTCGTATCAGTGTCGGGGAAACCGCGCATCTGAGGGAGAGATCGAAGTCCGAAAGCATTATGTGGCCATCTTCCCGAACCAAAACGTTCTCCGGTTTCAGATCCCTGTAGACTACGCCGAGCATGTGGAGATACTCGAGCGCTAACAGCACCTCTGCTGCATAAAACCTGAAAATATGACAGCAAAATAAAGTGACGAAAAGCGAAAAGTTTGACAATGGTGAAATGAAATTTCATGTCGTTAAAGCCGTTAAATCTGAGGAACATACCGAGCAGCGTACTCTGAGAAATGCTTGCCGGGTTGACGTTGCCTTAATGTGTGGAGATCACCACCGGGACAGTACTCCATGACCAAGCACGAGAATCTGTCCGTCTCGAAATGGGTGTACAAAGTCGGGAGAAACGGATGGTCCAAGAGCTGTAGAATCTCCCTCTCCGTCTGAGCCCTATTCAACTTCTTCCGGCTCTCGAGAGAAGCTTTATCCATCACTTTCATCGCAAAATGACACCTTGTGCCACTCAACTCCGACAGATAGACGCTCCCGATATCGCCACAACCTAGCCTTTTCAGCAACTTGAAATGGCTCATTCCCAAAATCCCATCTCGAGCCCAGATGGCCAAGATGGCCTTCCACCTCGGGTCGTTCCCTTTGTGAGGCTTGTTAGCCCCTCCCGTAAAATTGCTCCAACTGCTCTCGTCACTTAGCCCACTGCTTTCACTGGCTCTGCTGGCGCTCGTCTTAGCGCTTTCGAATGAGTCCCCGACCATACTCATGCTCCCTTTTGTACTATCAGAGTAGATTTTATCCATACAAATCACAACATCGCTCCGGTTTGTGCTCGCAGAAGAACTGTTGGCAATGCTCATAGCTCGGGCAAAGTTCATACTGTCGACACTGCTAAGGGGGCTGACATTGCCGCTGGGAGGGAGAGAAGTGTCCCAAATGCACTCCCTCTCTGAATCTGGCGGTAGCAGAGAGATGTCTGTGTTCTGTGATGCACGAGCCATCGAGAATGGGGAAAGAGATGGCACGTGTTCGTTTGGTTCCTCGACTATGCTTTCTTCAGGTGAAAGTATTGCCGAGTTTGTCTTTTTTGTAGGTGCGGAGACCGAGACATCCTCAAAGAATGGTCCTTTGGAAGACAAGCTCTTCATCAGGCAAACTGAATCAGGTTTGTTCTGTCCGATGGGCACATACACCGTTGTTATAAGATCCATATCGACCGGTTCTGGAGGATGACTTGCCCCAGAGAAGGAGCTAGAACCAGCGTCCTCGGACAAATCATTGCTTTCCTTACAAGTAATGTCTTCGGCCATGTATTCCTCAATCTCAAGCAAAGGGTACTTCCCTTTCATCGTCCTAACGGACATAGGCGGCTCCAAATCCCTCAACTCTTTAACATTACCGAATCGAAGCACCTCTTCTCTGGCTGGACCATTCAGCACTTGGCTCAGCTCTCTCCCTAATGTGGTTGGTCCGGTCACAGCTTTGCCTGCATAGCGCCCTGCTCGTTCCCGCACCGGGTCAAATTTCATACCGGTTACTTGAACCATTGTGTCTCGGCTGCTTTCCAAGTCTATGTAGGCTTTGGAAAGCTGTCCTGAAACAGGAACTTTACTAGAAGGAAGTCTCTTCAGTTCCACAATCCTTTCCATACTCGCCATTCATGTGTCTTAAACCGACCAAAACTCTCCCCAGCAAAACCCTGCATAGCATCAAGCACTCAAGATTAGCTAATTTCACCATCATGTTTCTGTGTTTTTCCCTTTTCAGGTTAAATCTCTGATCTCCATTCTCACAATCGATGTAGAGATACAATCAGGAAATCCACAAGCGAAAAAAAAAAAAAAAAAAAAAAAAAAGAACTCTACAGCTACAACAATTCCGGCACAGCATTTTGCCGTTGATCATCGGGAAGATTTTGAGAAATCTACCAGAGGCATTGCAACACGCGATCGTCACTCACAAATCTTGGAGGGGGGATGGGGGGGGGGAATTATTAGGGATTATATATCAAACCTCGTTCATGACAATTTTTGAGATAACTCAAAACTATGAATGTGTTCGATCTACCTAGGAGCTTCTCGAGAAGTTCGATGGATGAATAGAGCATCATCGTACCTGGTTCTTGACTTCGTGCCCAATCAATCCAAAGGCAGAATAGAAACGGAAGCAAGAAATCCAAACAAAAGACGACAAAACTGAGAAACCTTGATTCATGTAGCGGACAAAAACAAAAAAAAAAATCGACGCTAACCTAAAGCCACAGATAACACAATGCCGAGATTCTGGTTTCAAGCCCTTTCTTTGAACAATGCACACGATGACGGAGCGTTTTCACGGAAAATTTGGCTCTGATGAAGGAACCAGAACCTCCTCCGGGAAAATTATTTGGAGAGCTCAAAACTCAGAAAAGAAAATTCTCTCTCTCTCTCTCTCTCTGTGAACGAAGAAGAAGAGTAGCTCAGCTTTTGCTTTTTGTGTGGCCGCTGCTTTAGCTGCGACTGACGGGGAAAGAAAAGGGGAGGGAGGATGGTGGGCCCAATATATTATCATGGGTCCCACATATGTCCCTCGTCGCATTTTTATTTTATTGCTCTTGTCGGTCCATATTCTCAGATTCTATTCTTCCTCCTCCCCTCCAAAGAAAATTGAATACATAAATACTAATGAAATGGACCAATATCATTAATTTTTTTAATAGATAATCAACATCAAATGGTTTTAAAATAGTTTTTTTTAGTGCTCCAAAGTAACAAGAAACATAAATACTTTGGTCCAAAAATAGAGAGAGAGAAAAAGGAAGAGACAAACACCGGAAGTTTTATGGATTTGTGAGGACACTTTTTTGACCCACCATCTCATAATTCCCTGAGCTTTTTCTTTTTTATTTCCCAATTCCCACTGCTTTGCCTTTTTTTTTTCTCCCTCTTATGTTATTGTTTTTAATTTATTTTATTTCTTATAATAGTATTAGTGTTGTGTTTATGAAACATTTTTCAAGCCCTTTCGTCTTTACGCCTACTCTCGTGTCTTAAGTCGAAAATATTGACCACGTCAATAATTTCAAATATTGATTACACTTTCATTCTATTTGTTTTTATATTTAATACTTTATTTTATAAAAAATCTACTATTCCATTTATTATACTATTTTCTCGTCTAATTCTATTTAAAATATACTCCATCCATTTCAAAATATTTGTAATTTTAAATTATTTTTTATGTTTCAAAATATTTGTCATCCTACATTTTCAAAATACTTTTTACAATAGTTTTCAATTTTATTCCTGTTAAATTCAAATTAATTATTAATGATAACATTGTTATTTTGAAACGGATGGAGCATCTGTTTTCTAAAAAAAATATTCATTTTTTCTTAATTTCATTTTAAGTTTTATTTCCCTTCAAATTCAGATAATTTTATTTTAAAACTGATTATGGCTGATTCTTTTTTACATCAAATCCTATTTAAATATAATTGTACATCATCCTATTTTTTATTTGCTTCAATTTTATGTATCATTGATCGAATAATTTCTTTTCGGTTAAAAAAAAGAATAATTTCTTTTCACAAACTAAAACATGCGTATAGGTTTTGGTTGGGGCAAAGTAGTTGACTATATAAACCTAATGCTGACAAATGAAATCTATTTATATATATATATATATATAGTGGATAGAGTTCGTTTATAATGAAACAATTATCAGATCGAATTTGAATTAAGATATTGGAAAGCAATGATTAGTGGACCAACTTTATTGTTGGTGATCTATATGTTTTATTGATATAAGTAATCTAATGGAGTACAATTGTTTATTTAATTCAGCGATAACAATATAAATATTAAATAAAAAAAAGGATTTAGAACAGGGAGCAATGAATAATAATGATGATGATGCTTAGTGATTGATGCTTTTGATTATATAATTCGAAAGCTGATAAAAACAACAACAACATCTGTAACAAAAGTAAAAGTAAGTAAAAGCTAACTACTGCCGCTACAGTTAAATAGTTTCAAATTACAAGCAACAAGGGACGGAACTGTTTGTCTCTGCTGGAATTTTGGAAAAGACGTAAACGTCCTCCCACCGTGGATCGTTGTCCGGCTTCGGTCGGAGGGTAAAATCGGTAATTTAAGCTAAAAATGTTTAATTTTTTTTTTTTAAAAAAAAAAGAGAGGGAAATGAGAGGATTGCGCGTGCATGGAGAATCTAATGGGGGAGGGACAGTCAAACTAAGACATAACGACTCAAAACAGTTCCAAAGGCTCTGTTTTTAACCCAACACGGCACAGTGTCTCGTCCCTTTTATGTAAATCGCTCGAGACAAATTTTTATTCATGTCCCGTTACCACATAAGATGACAAACTTTGTTAGATTCTGATTCAATTGCGTAAAATTCTGCAAAATAATATAATGGGTCAAGCTCATATGGCGTGTAGATGTGTATATGCATCGTGTATTGGGCGTGGGCCAGTGTGTTGAATCCATAGGCTCTCTTTTTTCGAGAAAGGGACAAAAGCTGTGGTTTGAAAACGAGGGTTTGGTCCTTTGAGACAGATTGGAGAGAAGACAAAATGCAAAGCAGGGGAATTTCTGAAACTTTTGGACCGCCCTTCTCGTTTCACTTTGATTAGGTGAAATTTTGATTCTCTCACCAACTTTTGAAAAAATTATTGTTAATATAATCACAGAGACATCGTGAATTAAATATGTTTTCAGAATTCATTCGGAGTTCACGAACGGCCCACTAATTGTGGTATCAGTGGCCGTAACACCTACCTGTAACGTGGCCCATCTTAGGCCCAATAATGATTTGCCAATTCGGCCCAAGCCCAACATGTATGTTACGTTGACCAGGTGAAGGCTACGTCAGTTTTCCGGTAAAACGGCGACTGCTTGTTCCTTTAACTGATATTCGATTTTTGGTCGGTATATAAAAATAGAATGAGTGTATAATGAATGGACGAGATTGGATTTGGTCGTACCAATTATTTGGATCGTCAGATTTTTGTAAATTTCATATGGATAATTCGTGAATATCTAATCCGGTGTTAAATTAGGATTTTAAAATGGATCTCGTCTCATTTGACTTGGTTTTCAGTTACATCTATATATTAACCATATATGCGCATATATACACATATCTGATCAGATTCTGGATTCTAAAATTCAAGATACTCCCAGTTTCTCGAAGATTCGGACCCGCTAGCTCAGCCAGAGTTCCCGGCCCAAGTCATCTTGTGACACGTAGGATGTCTCTCACGTGGCACGCCACTCATCTGTCACGTGAGACTCTCGTGATGACGTCATCCGCCATGCGGGGGCCACCGAACAAAACGCCCCCATAGTAGCGCGTCGGTGTTACGCGCCGCATGGCCTTTCGTACCTCGCAAAACCACACCTTGTCTCGAAGGCTCGGACACGTGGCAGTAGACGACGTTCACAAGCTCCAAAGGAAACAACATAATATCACTAATCAAATCATCAATTAATCTATAGCTAAACGTTGGTGAAAAAGTTAACGAATACGCACTCTTCAACAATCCACTGATTCTATTCGCTTGTAAAGATCGTGAATTACAACTCTTTTTCGTTCGGGCTTAATCCAACCCCGAGCCACTTCATGCACGTGCCCGTGCCGCCAAATCCCTTTATATATATATATATATATATATATTAGTTAAATATTTCGATAATATTAACGTTCCGATGTGTAAAACTCTTTATCATATGATCGTCAATTAGCCCTTGAATTTATATGTGAAAATGTTCTTGTAAAATATCTCTCTATAACACCGAACTTGCACTTTCTTTCTTTTGATTAATGGATCATGGTGTAGCTCGACTGAAAACTATAAAGGAAATGAAGCCATTGGGACTAAAATTGCCTTGTATCCCATAATGTATTTGTGGGTATATGGATTTTATTTGTTTTCTTATGGATATAAATAAAATATTAAACTCTGTATCTCCTTATATGAAAAAATATAATTTTAATACACGAAACCCACCATGTTACAAAAGTTTCGATGTTGATGGTTAGTTTACCATTTTAACTTTTTACTTTCACCCAAACAATTCTAAAGTTGGAAGCCTATGGATTTTGACTTTAAGAAATTGAAGCGGCTGCGGTGTAGGGCCGCCGCTTTCCGTCGATTCTTTCTTTCGGTAAATTCGCAGCGGAAAAACGTTTGACAGCAACAGCTAACGAGAATTTCTAAATTATTTATTATTTTTTTCCTGTTTAGATTGATTTGGTTTCAGAAATATAATCATACAAATTTACAAAATTCAAAAACTTACTTTTCTCTACAAAACATAAACAAAGCTTATATATGTAACGTTCTCATGACACGTAAGCAAGGATGGAATTTTCAACAAAATAAAAAAATAATAATGCATTTTGATCCAATTTTCTCCCATCAGTTCATCACAATCCCATCATCACATGAAGAAAAATAAAAAACTAAATAATTTTAGAAACTAAAAAACAAATAATAATAATAAAATATATGAATAGAACGCACGAGAGGTTCGTTTTCATGGCAATGTGAACAGAAAGATCGGATATCTTGCAGTCCAAAAGAGTATAGTTCAATTTTAAATGCTAAGTATTTTTTTTTTCAACTACCGTAGTGAGACCCCTTTGAAATATTAAATATGGATTCGAGTTTCGGTGGCATGTGCGACTCGTACGGTGTCAGTGTCCTCAAGCATTATGGATTTCTGATGATTTGGCCAATAAATTCGGCGACATTGTAAGAAATGGAACGTCAAACGTTTGGTGGATCTATTTCGACACGTGCCGATTATTATTACAATTATTATTGCTCATTATTGTTACGTACCCCCACGACAATGTTGAGATCTTGGAGACACACTACGTGTATAAGATATTGATGATAATAAAATATATAGTAAAATATAATAGAATATTTTTAATCATAATATTTAGTAAACCATAAATCATTATATTAATGATAATATCTTTCTATATATAGAGATGAATCGATGAATTCAATCTTATTATATAAAAACACAAATTGTTATCGTGTTAAACCAATCATCTTCTATGTGATTATATAGTTAAGACTTAAGTCGGTTGTTGTTTGATAACGTTTGAAGAGTTTGAGAGCTGTAATTTTAGATACTTATGTAGTACGAATGTGCGGACGTGTATGCGTGATTTAAAGTTGTACGACAATGAGATCGACATCGAAAAAAATACGATTTGTATAGCGGTTAGACCGGAGAAAAAAATAAAAAATATGGGCGCAAAAAATACGACAAATAATGTGTGATGGTTTAGCAACAAGGTTGTCGAAGAAAAAAAAGTGACGCAAAAACGCAGATTAACAATCGGAGTTTTCCAATCAAGAGGGGTTAAAAGTCAGGTTTAAAGATCTCACAACGAGTAGGGTTGAAGTCGACAAATGAATGTCATAAAAAAAGCATATTAGTTAAGATCGATGGAAATTATAGACATATATCACATATTCCAAAAAATATAATTTGAATTTTTTGTGGTACCACGCCCATTTTTTCGTCTTCGTGGTAGCTTTGAATGGCCTCCGCGTGGCATTTTTTTCGTTTTCTTTTTTTCAAAAAGTGGGCTGAAAGCTATATATGTATATGATGACATGTGTATTCATCTATGTTGTGGTTTCATAATGTAATTCAATTTAGGTTCGATGTGAAATCCATTATATACAAGAACAAATTTAACATTTTGTCAAAGTCTAAAAGTCGGTCTAAATATATGTGACTTAAACTACATTTTTTCGAAATCCCCACCCAACTAATTAATTAATTAACCAAAAAAAAAAGTAATATGCATCATTGCCGAAATTCTTGAACGCTCAAATCAAGTACTCCTATATGTGTATGTGTGTGTAAAGTGACATTTATGATTTATCACTAGCATGCACGAATATCTAATCTAGTTAAGTGATGTTGTAATGACGTGAGGAGATTTAGTCACGAGGTTAAATTGGGACTAGCTGTTTAAAAAAAAAAAAAAAGTGGTCGGAGAATATAGATAAGGATTCCACAATCATAGAAAACGGAATCGTTGATTTCTTTTATTTAGCTGTCCCAATCAGCAGCTGATTATCTGACTCTTTATGCAGTTGAAAAAAAAAACTTGTCTTAATCTTGGGGGAAATTCACTGTCACTTATATATATATACATAAAGGCAATATTTTTAAACTGATTATTAAAATCAATAAATAGTCTACGCTATTCTCTCACGTCAATTTCCTCTTTGATATTCGGCAGTCTTCATTGAATTCAAACATAAGATTATTATATATCTCATCGCATAGATATATATAGTACAGTATATATATATATATACACATATACGTATATAATTTATATATATCAAAACACTTACTGAGTCAAAGTTACATAAATTAAGGAGTTGAGCACCGGTAGTTATTATTTTAAGAACATTACTTCTAGTCATAATTTTTGTTTAGACAAAATAGGATGTGATTTATTTCATATCTCATCCAACAAAAAAAAAAAGGAATAGCTACGACTTGTATTTTTTTTTAAAGCAGACAAAAATAAAAACTTGAATTCGTGAAGTTATTACGCTAGTGGAAGTTGTGATTCATGGAGATGAATGATATAGAAATAGGAATAGATACACTGATTACGCTTTAACTAGTGATAGTCCATTTGATCCTCTCGATACCCAAAGAGATATTCAAACTTGTATTTTTGTTGTATATTGAATTGCAGAAGATGAGAGACAGAGAGAAATTTTCGTGTTATTATTTAAAATGATTATATA
This sequence comes from Tarenaya hassleriana, assembly GCF_000463585.1. Lineage (NCBI taxonomy): Eukaryota > Viridiplantae > Streptophyta > Magnoliopsida > Brassicales > Cleomaceae > Tarenaya > Tarenaya hassleriana. The sequence goes on along the minus strand of NW_010965946.1, from coordinate 578,751 downwards.
TATATATATATATATATATATATATATATATATATATATTATATCAACATCAAGATAATCATTAAAAAAAGGATCAATCTCATAAAAACAAATATATCAATGATACGATCATTAACATCGGAGAATACCGATCCAAATAGACATTGATTGAAAAACAAATGACAAGATTGGAAATAAATCTCGACTCTGGAAAATGAAACCGAGGAGTAAAAAATTTGAATCCATAAATCAGAACCAAACCGAGAATTATACCGGACATTTTGAATGAAACTAGACCGGATGATTATGTCGTTATAATTATGCAAGATTCAGCTATTACGCTTATAAGTGTACGATATGTGGATATGAGGTTGATATTTGGACGGTTTGTAAATTGCATCCTAGAGTGATCCGGCTACCTCGTGAATATACCATCACATCACTCGTGATATACATACATACATCAAATAGTATATGTATATACATATAGTACATCGCTGTCTACATTTATACATATTGCTTTCCAACTTATAATAGTGGAATCATAAATTGATTTGTGAATAGAAAAGACAAGTTAATAGGTTTTGTATGTATATAATGTCAAAATCCTTAGAACAATGTAATCAATAGTGTATAGTTGACAGTAATTTGGTGAACTAAAGTCGAATATTATTCCACGCTAGAAGATATTTTATACCATATGGCGCAGATGAACATCTTCAAGCAAGCAATTTCAACCAAAAAACATCTTCAAGCAACATGTTGGCACATATATATATATATATATGTTATGATATAATGGTTACAAGAATAAATCTAAAGGCCAAACGTTCTAGTACGAGGCTGATGCCGTTTTATTCTAAAGCCA
>NW_010965946.1:524432-577889 GCF_000463585.1 Tarenaya hassleriana | reverse complement strand
TTTTATTAAAAAGCCATAATAAAGCGTTTTTTTTTCAAATCATAATCAATTTTATTTGGTTATTTTGTTGATATATAAAATAAAAGTTACCTATACATATATATATATATATATATATATATATATATATATGTATGACGTATAATGGCATTTTCGTAATTGGGATGGGATATGGAGCATGCTTCACGTGGGAGATGGACGGCGAGTAAGGGATTCCGGAACAAGGAGAAATTTGCTTCCAAAAGTACAACTTCCGTCAAACTCCTCCGATTCGGTCGGTGTCTACGTGGCACTCCTAATGAGCCTTCTCCAATTTGGTCGGAGCTGAGGACAATCTCGTCTTTTCACCTCCCCAGTCTTCCGTTTTCAATTTCGGCTCAGTCACGACAATTTTCGCCTTTACAGCCTACCCACATCCACTCACTCCAATATTTTCTATTTTATTTATTCCCATTAAATTTGACATTAATTACAATTTACAACCCATCTGCCGTAAAAAAAAATTTACAGTTTTGATTATATTATATAGACAACTCACACGCCGGATTGCATACCGTATAATGGTTTTGGTGAATTGCGTAATTAATCTGCACAAGTTACTACTATATTTCTGTCGTCGTGTCCTATGACATATCCTATCTATGGAGGACCCTCTTGGCAGTCTCCCTGAAAGGACACGTGGAGCTCACGAAGCCATCCACCAAATGGAGGTACGTCTTCAGCTCGTGACACGTGGCGACGTTGATGCTGTTCACGTACGGCGAGTCTCGGCTGCTCAGCCGTAGCTCCTGCCCTACCTCCGCGTACGCCCATGGAGTCTTCTCCACTCGCTTCTGTATCCATTCCGGCAAAGTTAACGCCGTCGCCATTTCCACGTTCTTGCTGTTGGGTTCTTCGTCTTCCTGGTTCATGACAACTCCTGGAACTTTCGTTATGAGATCGTCTGAGTTAACGATTCTCAGCACTTTGGTTCCTTGTTTCTCCAGAAGCCTCCGGAAGCTTCTGTTTCCGACACGTGGACCTCCGAAGGATATGACGGTGACCATCGGGGGCTGTTTGAACGTTGTCTTGACGTCGTACGCCGTTAGAATCGCTAACGCCGCTCCGAGGCTGTGGCCGGTGATCGTTAGGCTTAACGGCTCGTCTCCGTAGGCCCGGAGAAGCCTTGATATCTCGTCACGTACCATATCCCTCAAGCTGTGGGCCCCGGAGGTGTACATGCTCAAGAATCCGCTTTCGACCATCGGCCCAGAACCCGATCTATCTGGGCCTGGCCCATCAGGAAGGTGGGTCAATGTGGCCCGGATGTTTTCGAGCCACTCGAGACACGTGGCAGTGCCGCGGAACGAGATCACGATGTCTCTCCGGCCAAGGCGCGAGATCTCCTCCTTGTCCTGACAGACTGCCACGTAGCCAATCCAGCTGGACTGTGTCGCCACCCAGCTCGGCGCCTTCTCAATCCAGCGTGGTAGCTGGATACCGGAAGTCGTCCGGAGATTCTTGGTTAACCGGTAACCGGTTCCCGGAAAACCGGACCGTTCAAGCAATGTGCTCCTGGGGAAGCGACACGTGGCGAACGTGGGCGATGAGGGGTCGAAATCGTAAGACTTGTAAGCGGCTTCGACGAACTTTCCGTACCGGAGAATCTCGCGGCGGAGATTGTCGTCCAATGGGTCCAAGAGACCGGTCCAGTTGCGGAGACCTTGGTACTCCATCCATCGCCGGCCGAGCTTAACCGGTCTGATGCCATTACACTCGCCGGAATCTTGTTTTAGCAGCAAGCGTTCCCAGGTTTCTTTTTTCGCGGGTGGGTCCATAGATAACGTCGTCTGAGACGGAAGAGTGAGAGTGCAGCGACAGTAATTATCTGTTCTACGTCCATTTGTCGAAGAAACGGCGTCGTATCTCTGTCGTGAGGAGAGCACGCTGTCCGAACGTACCGGCGCAACGGAGAGCCTCATACTCTGTGTGTATGTATGTGTATATATATATATTTATGCGTGCGTTGTGGGTTGTATAAAATTACGTTATTTATAACGAGATAGTAGAAAGCAGTTTAATTGAAATAAATATTCTTTTTTTCCTCTCGATGTTTTTGAGGAATACAAAAAAAAAATGTGTAAGGATCAAAGAGAGGAGATTGAAGAGATGAAATGAAAACGAAGGGGAAGATTTTTGCATATTGGATGGAAGTGTGAAATTGGACCGATATTTATATAGAGGGAGAAGATATCTTCAATGTCCTTAAAGATCTATGAAAACGATGGGACCTCACCAAGCTCTCTCTGTCTACCAATCATACTATATGCTTTTTTATGTTATGCCCACATTTAGTGAAGATCGTGCTTGTGTGTGTATACACTAAAATTTCGTGGGTTTGTGTATATAATTGCCACACTCAATGATGGGGAAATAAAAATCCGTTGAAAAGTCTACGTACGTACGTACGTACGTGCCATATGGTACACGCATCCCCTCTATCCCTCGTTTATCGGGTATGAGATTTTTTTTTTTTTTTTTTTTTACCAAGTGTCAGAAAATCCTCTTCTGTTGATGTAACAGTGGATGACGGTCGGTGAATGTTCGGTAATAATTTACGCATATCTTGATATGCTACGCACAGGAAAGATATATATAGCCATTTTAAAGAACAGCCAAATATGATACTATTCCAAATGAATTGCCAAATAATCTTTATAGATCTTTTACTAATGATGTAAACACAAATATATATATATATATATATATATATATATACTTCGTTATTGAATATAATATCAGACAGTCAAATATTAAATATTAAATATAAATACTATCTATAAAATAACACATTAATAAAATTATCTCGCAGAAAACAGAAATATAATGCACTAAAATATTATTTAAATTGACAAAAAAATCGATAGGTTTAAAGTCTAATTATATCCTCGATAAAAATAATTTGGATTCTAATAGTAATTATTTGATGTTATACTGCCGTCCAAATAATTCATTTGATCTTTTTTTCTATATAAAGCTTATTTTAACCGTGCAGTGAAAAAAATAGGACGTAGAAAATTGGACGGCTGAGATGAGGGTAGAAAGGGTGAAGTGGACTCAGATTCAAAGCCGACCGTTAATGTGACACGTGTGAGTCTCTCACCGGCTTGGCTTCAGCTTCCCTTAGCTTTGCCTTCGCCGGCTTTGACCATATGGTCCTTTTACTTATAAAGCATAAACCAATGGAATTTTTCATTAAATTAAGTATTTTCTTTATAGTTAAAACTATTGTATTTTAAAGAATATCATCTTTAACATTTTATTTTAAAAATATAATTTTTTAAAATAAATTCGAGGGAACTCTTTTTAAATTAATGATTATGTCCATCATTTATGTTGTATTTTTATGTTGTTATAATATTAGTTATCTCGTCTTTATTACGTAATTTTTTGTAGGAATTATATTTGATCGCATTAATCGTCAACCCTTCACCATCTATCTCATTGATAATCTATAATATAATATATTGTATGAATTTGTGTGACTTGTTTACAACACACACACACACACTAGATTAGTGACGTATTTGAGATATTATATTCAAGTTAAATATCGAGCAATATGAATCAGATGCTAATATAAAATCAAAATTAATGTTAAAGTTAAACGTTGGAGATGACAAATCTTAATTAGAAGCATTGTTCTAAGAATAGAGAGTGGAGACATTAAAGGTCACAAAATTCAAATGGCGATTTGTCTCGTGTGCCGCTTTGGCCGGTCCGATGAGTTTGGTTTCATGCTTTGTTGTTCGGACAAAAGAAGGAACCCGATAGAAAGCCAAACGAGTCATCGGTTCGAATTTCCACACGTGTTTTTCTTGAATCTTTTTTACATGTTAACCTCGTGCTTTGACAACCCATGTCCCATTGATTGCCTCCTTTCGTTTATGTGTCTTTTAGATGTTTTCCATTACTCTTCTTCTTTTTCTTCTTTCTTCTTCTTCTTGTTTTTATCTCACGATTTTGTGTTTATAGTTTATATATTTTAAGCATAGCCATGGATATTCAACATCAATTCAATGAACATATCGTAAACTTGGACTCGTCCAAGGTATAGAATGATATTAATATTGAATGGTTTAAATTTCATTCCTTAACATATCATAATTATAGATTCTACATTTTATGGCATTTGTCGAAACATTTTTAGAATGCATCCAAACATACTTAGTGTGCATCCAAACATGTTTAGAGTGTATTAAAACATTTTTAGAGTGCGACAAAACATGTTTAGAGTTCGTCTAAATATGTTTAGAGTGCACCAAAACATGTTTAGAGCGTCAAAACATACTTAGAGTGCTGACGCCGAGGAAGAGAAGCAACCCTTTGAGCCATATGAGTTCACAAGTAGTGACCGCCATTGCGCGGTATTCAGCCTCTGCGGAAGAGAGAGAAATAGTATGTTGCTTCATAGACTTCCAGGAGATCGGAGATTGACCGAGATGAATAATCCAGCCGGAGAGTGACTTTCGTGAACGTGGGCATCCCGCCCAATCCGAATCACACCAACCATATAAGCGGAGATCCGAATCTGATCGTAATAAAATCCCTTGCCCCGGGCGACGCTTAAGGTATCGAACGACACGAAGAGCTGCTTCCCAATGATCTTGTCGAGGTTCTTGCATAAACTGAGACAAAACGTGTACCGCATAAGTGATATCGGGTCTGGTGGCAAGGAGGTATATAAGACGTCCAACGAGACGACGGTAAGGCTCGGGGTCTTGGAGAACAGCGCTTTCGGAAAGACCTAAGCGATGATTCTGATCCAGAGGAAATGCAACTGGTTTTGCGCCCAACAAACCCGTTTCTGACAAAATATCCAATGTATATTTGCGTTGACACATCGAGATACCCATAGGACCACGAGCAACCTCAATACCGAGGAAATACTTAAGAGAACCAAGATCCTTCATATGGAAGCAATGGCCAAGGTACTGCTTGAAAAGAGTCACGGCTGCCACTGAATTGCCTGTAACAAGCAAATCGTCAACGTAAATTAAGACATGAATCCGAGTCTCGCCTTTGTGGAAAACGAATAAGGAATGATCCGACTGCGATTGGATGAAACCATAAGTTAGGAGCGCTGAAGCAAGCTTCGCAAACCAACATCTCGGTGCTTGTTTGAGACCATATAAAGATTTCCGTAGGCGACAGACGAGATGAGAAGAAACCGTAGAAAATCCCGGAGGGGGTTTCATGTAAACCTCATCAGAGAGATCGCCATGGAGAAAAGCATTGTGTACATCCATCTGATGGACATCCCATTTTCGAGCCGATGCCACGGCTAAGAAAGTTCTCACGGTAACCATCTTAGCAACGGGAGCAAATGTCTCCGCATAATCGATTCCTTCTGTTTGCTTGTTTCCGAGGATTACTAGTCGGGCTTTTCGGCGTTCAATGGACCCGTCAGAGCGATACTTGAGTCTGAAAACCCATTTACACCCTATGGCTTTCTTTGTCGGAGGCAAAGGTTCTAGAGTCCATGTCTGATTGTTTTGGAGAGCATCGAGCTCATCTTGCATCGCTGCTCGCCAATTATCATCTCGGAGAGCTTGTTGGTAACTGCGAGGTTCAGATTCTGCAGTAACAGCAGCAACAAAGGCCATATGCGAAGGCAGAATATTAGAATAAGAGAGGCATCTATCAATCGGGAAAGCAGTACCACACTTGGACGATGCAACATCAGGAGAAATCTGCATAGCATATGCGAAGGCAGAATATTAGAATAAGAGAGGCATCTATCAATCGGGAAAGCAGTACCACACTTGGACGATGCAACATCAGGAGAAATCTGCATAGCATTGGTGACGAAGTTTCGAAGCAGAACATTCGGAAGCTCTGATACCATGTCACGTACCAGGTTCGAGGGTGAGAAAATATGCGGCTGCTTTATTCAAGCTTTTTACATTAACTTATATACATTCTCTGTAACTTAACCTAGCCTATAAATTAGGAAATGCAATCTGTAGATATAACAACTTCACATAATAGTCATATATATTCCATTAGCATTGATAAAAATACATCCAAAAAAAGTGACGCAAATGAAGAAAATGATCGTGTATCAAGGAGATTTTTCAAATTTTGTCTGATAGAAAAAATTAGAAATATGTTATTAATAGAGATTTTCTTACATGTACTTTTATACACTTCATTTTTTTTCTCAAATAAGTTGCCCTTTTTCTGATTTCTTACATGTTGTACGGATAAAAGAGCTGGCACCTTTTACATGTGGAAAACAAGTCCTATTCTTTGCTTTAACCTCGTTATTCTCTTTGCGTATTTGCGTATGTATACGCCGGCCAAATATGTGAATTCTTGAAAGCATAGGTTATATCTCTTTCGCACCCACTTCATTTCAAACCGTTATATGCCCCTTTTAAACGTTTCTGTGACAAAGCAAGGGAAGTGAGTCTTGGTCGTGATTTACATCCTCAAACCATATGACCCAACAAACGTTATATGTCTTAGAATCCAACCAAACTCAGAGTCCTATTGAGCTCGTCGGAGTTACACTTTATTAAGCCAAACCCGGGAGATTATATATGAAACATATATAGAACAATGTAAACTCTTTGTAATTAATTTCTCAATTCATTAAGCCATTCTTCAACATCGGATTTCGATTTCTATATATAGCATTTTCGAATCCTTGAACGCTTAACGTTTTAAGAATATTGTTATTCATCTTCTTGCTCTTCGATGGAAATCCATCTAACCGCCTCATGTCTCTCCGTAAAACCTGAACATTTAGACGTTAACTCCGATTTTTGATAAATCGTACCAGTTGGAAACATTCCACACCGGGATATATACAGATATATACATACATATATATATATATATATGCGTGTATGTGTGTTTGGTAATAACGTGGTATATATTAATTAATTAATTTGTCCAGTTTCTTAATGTAGGTAGGTAACCCGGTTTAGACAATTTAGTTTTGGTTGCGTAGTTTTTGATACGTAATCATGCATGCATGCCCTAGTTACAAAATGTGAACTCGTTTAGAATTAGATTCAGAAGCATTTTCGCAAAGACGTAGATTCAGAACTCGTTTAGGAACGTAATGGACGGACACATAAAGACGTCGCAAACTCGCCACAACAATTGCGGTTCAAGATCGATAGGATAATGCGGAACATACTCATATCCTTGCACAAGCCGGATTCTACCGGATCGAATGACCCATCCAACAATAGTATCGCCTTATATATTATGACTGAGATTTAAGTCTTCGTTATTTTTGTTCACTTGTAATAGGAATCATTATCTCTCGGGATCTTTGGTATATGTTAAACTCATGTAAACCTTCGGGTTATTTTTTGGTAGTAATATAACAATCACATTAAACCAAAAAAAAAAAACATTGGCGTTTTTTTCGTTCCTGAATTTTGGGGGAATTCCAAGTGAAAGTCAGATTAAATGAGCCGTTTTTACGGTTCATCAATAATATGTAATTTTGTATCATATGCTAGCCGATAAAAACACGTGCTTTATCCTCGAAAAGGACGGATCCACGATCGATCTATATTCCAAAGTATTCCATATTCTTAGAAGACAAACAATATATACTTTATATAAAGCAGATATTGTAAATAACTGTATTTAGGGTTTAAATATAACACGTGCGTATCACCAAGGACGACTATATATATTTGCTAAAATCATAGAAATGCAATAGAAAGTTTCATGAGACACGCCACCTTAAATAACGGAGGAGAAGAGAAGAAGAGCACATGAAATGAGTGCAAAATGAGATTCTTTAGTTAGAGATCAATCAAAACGATTATGCACATCAAGCGACGTGAGTGACCCTTTTCCTCTTTTGTAATCAACAGAAAATTCCCTTCTTAAACATCGATGTGCCCTATCTATCTATATAAATATTAACCCCTTTATTAGGTATTTATATCAAATGAACATGGACCTCGTGGGGACATAAACACATTAGGTTTTGTCCGTAGCTCTCTCGATCTCTCTCTATGATCCAATCTGATTTCACTTTTATTTTTCTAATTCCATGCATTTTCATTGTGGAATTTCTTCTTTCGGGGCCATTTGATCACGCTGCTACGAAAACACAAAGGTGTTTTAGGAGGTGTTGATAAAAGTCGTTTAAATTAAAGGCGATTTGAAATAACATTTTTCGACTCTTTTTTTTTTATAATATTTTGGTATTGCTAACGAGTTATATATAGTGTGAACTTGTGAAAAAAAAGTATCCATGAATAAAAAGATTGTTGTTAAATCTACTTTTTTAGGTCAAATGTTATTAAGCCATGAATCGTGCATGCCCTAGATTTATTTATTTATTTATTTGCGTTGTATGTAGAAATTGAGTGCGTAAATTTTGTTTTATGAATGTATGTAAATGACATTATATATATATATATATGTGCGTGTGTGTGCATGTGTGTATAAGCGGTAACAAGATGCTATAAAACTTGAATGATTTGGAATACGATTAATTGATTTCTACCTTAAAGGTATGTGTATATATATACAACAAAAAAGATGCATAATATATACATACACATACACATATTACATGTATGCATACGTTGACGATGTAAATCCAACGTGGGTACATAGAGATACGTTGTTATAATTACAACTACATATGATCCTTGACTGAAGTTTTGGTCTGTGGCTAAAGTTTTGTATGGCACGTACGTAATGGTTTTTGTCACCTTTTTTAAAAAAAAATATAACTGTAGTAGTTTATATTATATTTTATTCACAATAGTCTTTGTCACCTTAAACTGCGAAAGTGTGAAAAAAAAAAACTGCCAAAGATATATGAATTATGCTATTTATAACACCGCAAAAAAAAGAAAAGAAAAAAAGAAAAGTATATTATGGAATTCTTGCGTCCAATTAGCCATGAAAACAAAAAGAAAAATGGAAAGCCGATGTTCCAAGTCAGAAATCGGCTCGCTTTAGCCGAGCCGTAAAGTATTATTTTTTTCTTTTTAAAAATATTGTATTTTTCTAAATTATTTTGCTACTGTACATTAATTTCTTTTTTTTCTATACAAATTTCTAAAATTATATAATACGAAGTGACATTTGACTGTCTCCTTTTATTTTGTCAGTCGAAGAAAGAATACAAATTTTATATAGAATTGAAAATCCTTCGTATTTAATTACTACGTATATTAATTAGTAATATAAAAACTAAAAAAATAAAAAAGTATGGGGATCCATAATATCTTTGGGGAAATGAAATATCTAGCAATCATTATAACGTTAGAAAAATAGAGTTAGGGAGTAATTTCGGAATAGTGGCACTAAGTTTACATTAAATATGGAATTGTTTGGATATTTACCTTAAATGGCTATTGATAAGATTTCTCTCGTTCCTCTTCCTCTCTCCTTTCTTTCTCCTACCATCCCCTTAAATAAATATATACTTACAGTGTGTTTGGGTCCAGAAAAAAATCAGAGCTTCTATATATACATATATAATATATAATTGGAATTTTGTAGCATACCGAAACTATGTTATATAAATAAATTTTAAATCTCAGATTTTAAAATCGGTGCATTGTGGTTTAGGAGATGGCCCTGCATTTTTAATTGGCTATTGTCCAAATATATATATATATATATATATATATATAAGATTTTTTAATATATGTAAAGTTATATGTCTTGGGTAACCGAGAGTGGGATTAGAGAACATGTTTTGATTTGAAAATATTAAAATGAATTAGATAGTTATATTTATATAAAAAATATAATATGAAAATTGAATCTTGATTAATTATATTAAATAATTAATAAAATTAAAATAGAATATAAAATAATAAAAATTATAATGTGATAAAATATTTTTAAAAAGAATTATTTTTAATGCAAATAAATTTGAATTATATCGAATATAAAAATCAAATAGATATAATATTTTTGTAAAATAAAAATTCAAACTAAAACTTAAAATATAAAATTTGAAGTATAGTTATCTTCCAAATGTTATAAAAACTTTTAAAAAATAATTGCATTTTTTGGAAAAAAAAATAGAATATGGTTTTGGCACTATGCAGTTTGTCCGGATGAACACAAACATACAGCAAGGAGGGTGCATGCTTGAAAATCGGTGGGTCCATTTTCCTCCTTGTTGACTAGTAATTTCTATTTTATTCCACCAACCACTATTATTATTATTATTATTATTATTATTATTATTATTATTATTATTATTATTATTATTATTATTATTATTGGACCATTAATTTCACTCCTGTTATTTGCGCCTACAAATTTATTTTTATTTTTATATTCCAGTGTGAATATATTTAAAGAAGCGAATCCGTGCGTTCCTTTATTTAATGACATTGAATGTTATATCTGTGAAAAAACTATATTATTAGAGAAAATACTATAAAATAAATAGACAGAGTTGTCAATTTATTTAATGGGAATAAACTCACTGACACACTTTATTTTGTATATTATTTTTTGGAATACATATGTTAAAATATTGGAATATAAATCTTATATTTTCACATATTTTTGGGACAAGAGTTAAATTTTACAGATTTTACTTTGATAAAAAAATTTACCAAAGGAATCAATTATTGCTGTGTACAAATAAGTTAAAATCTATCACAGATCTTAAGAATCCTTTATCCTAAATTTCTTATATATACTTATTCATTATACATACTCCAATATTAATTTGGAGGACCGTATATTTCGTCGAGTTTGGATATTAATCATGGACAGAGATATGATACGAAGGCATATCTATTTAATTAGAAACTTTTTCATGTGTTTAAATTTAATAAAAAAATACTTCTTTTTATATCCTAATAAAATTAAATAAATATTCCTAATAAAAAAAATATTTCTGCCGAATCTAGAAAAAAAATGTTTTGGACCCATAGTTAGGCCGAGTCTGACCATTTTTTCTACAAAAAAGACACCCTCTCAGCTAATTATATTTGCTTTTTTATATATATATTATTTTTTTGTGTTACTACGAGGTCTGTCTGCTGACTTTTCTTCGTAATCTAAAAATATAATGAACATAACAAATCAATTAATATGTTTTTTTTTATACATCGGAAACCCCGTCTGCAACCCTTCGGGCGCGCTGACCGAGTAAACCCAAACTCATACGCACGAGCCTGCAAAACACGCATGAGATGTGAATCAGCCGTAACTGACAGACGATATGTGAACGGGTAAGGAGTCGAACCCCCAACCTCTCGGTATGTTGACCATGCTCCTCGCCAATTCACCTAGGGGTTTCTCCCAATCAATTAATATGTTGGTATCAAGTGGGAAATGAAATATTATATGGTTTTGCATTCGGCGTATAAATGTGAAACAACAAGAGGGGGTCCAATTTACAAATTTATGCGTATCTGTATGAATATATATATATATATATATATATGTACACAAAACAAGAAGGGCAAAGATGTCTGTAATTATATGAGCTCACCAACAGTTCCAAAACAACCATTTAAAGAGAGCCAGCTGCTTCCGATTTTTGTTGTTGTTGTTGTTGTGTGGACTAATTAACTTGTTGTTGTTTTTATTTAGATCCGATTAATAATTAGACCGACACCGTCCAAATCCCAATTATCATCTGATTAATCCCTTGATTGTCGGAGTATTAAAAAAGTCACTGCACTTGCATTATATATAGTAGACATTAAGTTGACGTTGTGAATCCAAGCAAAGATTTCACGTTTTGATAACGTTTTTTCAATTGGGTCGCAGTCCATTTTTCTTATAACAAATCCATATTAACTGGTTTTAAATGTCCGTTAGATATCATATAAATATCCATGATTAGTGACTGAAAATGGTCGAACTTACATTTGATTGGATGACGATATCATTTTAGCTTTGGTGAGGGGATGCCGAAGCACATTGACCTTACATATTTTTGTCTTATATGACTTTGACTTTCATTTGTGTCAGATATGATTTTGACTTTTGAAAATGTCAATCTTACCCCTGAAGGAATACATACACATTACAGGCCCATTAACGGCCCAAACTGTTTCGGCAAATCTCTCAAATCATTTCGGAGGGAGACCATCAAGGAAATTGGATCAGTTTCTAACCACGCGCTTTGCTTTTTGAATGAGCCATCACCTCTTCTGAACCCATTGCCTCGTTGATCTTACTGGTTTTTGGGCACTCTGCTTCTTTCTGTTGAAGTTACGGTTTCGGCTGCTTCCTGTTCTGTTGGAACAGCTGCTTGAGTCTGTCCCTACAGCGGCTTTTGTCTCTGTCTCTTCATTTTCAGAAGCTTCTCGGGTTGATGATTTCGGCGACGTAGTCGGAGGAAGATACATTCCGGGCACGACCGATATGCTTTTCTTAGTTTGGACGAGACCTCCTCTCTCTTCCTGCAACTTCAGTATGGCCTCAAACCGCTCTCTTCTTATGTTCTCTGAATCTGACTGAAGCAGCAGGCTGTTCTCTTCGCCTACCGTCGCATCCGAACCCTGCTTTATCATAAAGTATGACGGAAATCATAAGTTTGAAACCCGCGTAGAAGTTATAATGCATTAAACAACGGAACAGGAGGGTATGCAGAATTTGTCAGCTGAATCTGTTGGTGCAATAGCAATGGTAGCCGGCACAATATGAAGATGAAGCTGAAGTTTGACATATCACCTGCTGAGACGATTTAGCACTGATCAAGCCAAGAACGTGTTCTAGATCACTTGCATCAAAAACCTTACGACACACTGGACAGTTTCCCAAGTTTTTGTCCGGTAATCCAGGATTGCCTGCGAGATATCGTTTGTTTGGATCAATCAGATAAGAGAAAGATTTCTGTGAGAAGAATTACTGTTTTATCTATGTTCTTTTCCAGTTTATCCTGATATTCATTCCGTACGAACCGTGTTGATCATGCATCTCCCTAGGCGGATGTAAGGCGTCACTAGATGAGTCATTTGAATCAGCTTCTTTCTGTGTGAGAAGCCAATTCCACCATCTAATGATGCATTCACTGTTCAATTCAAATTAAAAAGAAAAAGAATGAGATAACTAAGACAATCGGGGAAGCAAGAAAACAAAACATCTGGTGCTAGATTAAAAAAAATCCCTACCAGTGAAAGCAGTGAAAACAAGACATCAGCTTCATAAATGGCAAGTGTGTACTCTGACCATCCTCTGGTACTAGCGGGTATAAACACAACGGGCAATCCCCATCCGGGTGATTCATAACGGTGAGCCTCTCAACTGCTTCCTGGGAACATATGGAAATCAATGTTTCACATGTACAGGAGATTCTACTCTAAACCACACAACATTATCTTCGATTCAGCAACCTTACCATCAAAGAGAAATGCTGAATCTGCAGATCATTTCTCTTTTAACCAGTTCACCATTTTCTTTCTTTACTTAATTCGATCAATTATTTCTCCCCCTCAGACTATTAAGTCAAATGTAACAATTTGCAGGAGCATACGAGAAGAAATGTAACCTTGTACCTCACAAAGTGCTACTAGCATTAGAGAAGATGAGAATTCATGAGCTTTTTCTCGCACAGTGCTCATCAGATGCTTTTGCCTTCGGTCATCAAGACCCTTCGAATCTAAGAGGCTGATCAAAGGCGGATCCTCCGGATACTGAAATAGCAAAAGGAGTGAACTTCGCTTAATATGAGAATTAAGGGCCTCAAGGAGAAGCTCTACCTCTACATTAATCACACTGATAATTTGATACCACCAAAGAAACTGCAATACCTTAAGATCTGCTTGTATTCCCATAATCGCTTCCACAAACTGCAAAGTGGAAAAGCCAAATGATAAACAGGCTGATCCCTTATACAATATCAAAGATTGCAAGAAAAAAAAAATCAAGATAATGACTAAGAAAACGATATGAGCAATTCAAGTTACATATCTATTTCCACCTAATTATACTTCAAAGGAACAATCATGTTGGTTTTCCGTCCAGTGCACCGGCAATGGAATAGAAAAACCCTAAATAGACGATCTCACTTGAGATATTCTAGGATTTCTTCCTCTCATGCCAGCATATTCGATGAGACAATCAAAGAAAAGGCGTATATGTGTGACGATGATCGCAGTTTCTGACATCACGTGAATAGAAAAAAAAAACACATAGAAAGAGCCCGACCTGTTGGGAAGAGATGTCGGCGGTGCGGGGCTTGATGTGGAGTTGAAGATGAGGAGGGTACGAATTTAGTACGATGCAATCCTCTCCGTACACCGCTTGCACAGCCTCCACTTCCATGGCGACCTCCTCTTCTTCCGCCATTTTCAGTCTCTCTTTGAGATGATCCCGAAAGAATCAAAGAATGGAGAACAGACTATAAACGTCTCCCCGATATTTAAGAAATTTTCAATAACACCCCCTTAATATACGAGAGTTTCCAATTTCAACCCAAACATTATTCCCTCTCAAAGACAGCCCTCTTGATTGGATTTTAAAAAAACCGATTGGTGATAATGGGCCCATTTTCTCTGTTATGGGCCATATTAAGCCCATATTAGATCCTCCCTTTTCCGCATCGATTTAAGGCCCATAAAATTACCCTTTTTGCGAGAATAAACAAAACATTGGCGGTTAGCGGAGTACAGAACATTGAATCCTTCATCGGTTTCTTTCTTGTCGTATGTTCTGACGTTGTGGATCGAGCCAACTAGCTTTGATTCTCTGAATTGGGTATTTATTGCATTAAATGTAAATATATATTTTTTTAAAAAAAAAATGATGAAATGCCAATTTCTCCGTTGTATACATTGATATGCATAATTTGCATCAACTTGCGTCTTGAAAAGAGAGAAGAAGATTCATGCATGTCTATCTGATGACGATGACGATCTCTTGCGCTTATATTTTACACATTATCTTAAGAAACCGACAATATATATATTCATCTCTGCATATATAGACAAAGGGCGTAGTACGTAAGTAAATGCATGCATATTCAAACCCGAGTTGGAAATTTTTTCAGCATCTCCTGTTCTCTCTCTTGGTGTGCGTAATGGATGTGCGTGTAAAGAGTTCGGTTAAAAGTGAAGAAAAGGCAAGATTTTCAAAAGCATTTAAATCTTTTTTATTGTTTGCAATAAACACTTGTATTCTTCTTTCCTTTTCAATTAATATTGTCGGTTTAATAGTTTTAGATTGATCTGATTTTTTTGTACACAATACTATGATGATATGATCTTATTTGTGGCAAAGTTTCATAATTTTCTGAACACGGGAACTATTTTTCCCGAATTTTTTACCGAATATCGTCGATAATTCATAATAATTACACACGATCGAGTTTTTCAGCAAAATTTCTTGGGAAGCCTCTGCATCTCATATTTATGTTTGTGGTATAAATTTCATTCCATTTGAAAAAGAAATGACTGTCTTTGTTAAAAAATATCGAAGGTAATTCGTTTTTTTCTTCATATTTATGTTGTTTTTTCAATTAAAAATGCCACCCACTTTCTTTTTTTTGCTTTAATTTGGTTATGCATGTGTCAAAATGGTATAGTAATTTTTTTTGGTTAAAGAATGGTATGGTATAGTAATCACATATTTTTTTCAGGTTGTTATTATAAACTTAGAGATATTTGAATGGTATACATTATAATTTCTTGTTTATGTTTTTTTTTTGTAACCGGGTATCTTGAACCAAAGTCCAGACTAATTCTGGAGCCGGGAGTACTTTCTTGTTTATGTTGAATAACAACAATTGCAAACGGATATTTTCTTCAAATGGAAATTTATTTTTCAATTGATTAATTCAATTGATCGTGTGGTTTTAGGAATGGTGGATCTGTTTCCTACCCCGGCCGGCAATATAGTTCATGCTGTTAATTGGAAGGTAAAGTAGATGTTTTTTTTAACTCCTTGTTCATCCATATATACAAACAGAGTTAAAATGAGATATATAACTTTTCTAAACCCTAAATAAACTTGTGATCAAGGTGTTATCAAACATGTTTTGCTCAATTAGACCTTTATTGCCGGTTAACTAGCTTTATTCATACATACATATTACATATATATATATATATATACATTCATACATATATATATATATAATTATACATTAAAATGCATGAATGTGGTCGTGAACGTACGTGAGTTCCATTTGCCCGATTCAATATCTGATTGTCAATGGAAGTCCATGCTTAACCCTTTAATCGTAACGTTAGATAAGTTTTTTTTTTGGGTAACCGAGATACGTCGGCCTGATGTCCGGACTAATCCCGAGTTAGAGGGAAGTCATGTGAATACCTCCTCCCCACTCTAATGTTCGAACTCGCGACGGAACAGACGTTTTACGTCCCCATTTTACCGGTTGAACTATCTATGTTGGGTTAACGTTAGGTAAATTTTATTCACGGTGCAAAAATATTTAAGTATTATTAATAGATATATTAATTTACATTTTCTTTTTGGGTGCAGATTACTTTATGTTTGGGACATTTTTTTTAAACAGGAGCAGAATTTGAAATCTTATATCACACTGGTGGTCCTAATTCTTTTTATTTGCTGTCAATATAAACTTATACTTTACACCTATTTTATTACATAAAATAAAATCCGAGCACACGATTTGTAGAAGTAATTTTTTTTTAAAACTTTTTTTAATCTCTGTGATGTTTTTATGGTTTTCTTTTTCCTTTTTTTAATTGTACTTTTGTGCATATATTAAAATATGTGTTAATAGAGAATCCGATATGAACTACTACTATATGATAGATTACCACTTGCTTTAATTTAAATAAATATAACTATTGTGATATTTATAATTTAGTTTTTTCATAGTTCATGTTCCCAAATTTATTCATATATTGTGATAATTAAGATGTAATAATAATGTATTGTTTATTTATTAAAATTTCGGATTTTATGATAATACACACAATATAAAACTGCCTCGAATCATATCTTAAATTTATTATATAAAACTTATGACATATCGACTCCATAAAATATAAAGAACATGTGATGCAAGACATATAATAAAAATATATTATATTATCGTGTTGTATAACAATTAATTGAAATTTTCAAATATATATGTATATTTTTTTTAATGTCCGTTGTAGAAATATTATTTCCATTAGAATACGTAACAATAGTTTAATTTTTTTTCTCATATATTTAATAAACGTTATGCTTCGTTTCATTTGTTTCTATAACGGCTAATGACAACAACACTGGTTATTATAACTCAATTTTTGCTGTATCAATAAGCATATATCAATTACCCCTGGCCCTGGACATAGATTGAAGACGTTAAGGATAGTGGGGACTGACCCTAAATCATCTATTAACATCAAATTAATCACGTTTTTATGTTAAAATTTAAATTGGGAAAACATTTATGTCAAATAAAAAAAAAGTTCAGCGGAAAAAAAATCGCAGAAGAATCCAGAAACGTCCTGCCAAAAAAAAAAAAAAGAGAAATCGATGAACGCCAAAACAAAGGGTTGTAACGTTCGGCGTCTAGAGAGCTTCGCCGGAACGGAGAGCCGTAATTGGAGAGTCGATCGGAGAATTCTGCGCAACGGTGATCCTCTCTTGCGAAGGTTGTATGTTCGCTCTAGGTTTCTGTAAGTGGTTCGATCTCCACGCCGCGATTCTTTTGTAAGATTTGTGGGAACGAACTCGTACTGCTTTCGAGAAATTTGAAGCGTTTGGGATGGTCGTCGCGGTTTAATTGAGTATTTACTGTTTAGATTTGAATTTTCTCGAACATGTTTTGTTTGCCTCTGTGTTGTGTTCGTCGTCCTGACGGATATTGTGTGAGGATCGAGATTTTTTGGCGTATTTTCCGCGAGATCATGTCGGTGTTACTGATTTTGTTCATGTACCAAGTAGCTTGTATCCGTTTCTGCGAAAAGAATGTTGAAATCGCTTATGCCTATCCACCATATTATATCCATTTGTACTCTTGAGATTGATGCAATTTCCAAAATGGTTTTTCTGTTTCTGCTCATGGGTTATCAAGTATATAATGTGCTTAAGAGATAAAAAATATAAATCAACTGCGATTCAGATATATTATAGAAAGTAGAAACAATCTGTCACTGCTTTGTCACTGATCTGGCAAGCTATGGCTATGTAGCATGACATACAGACACTTATGTATCAATAAACATTGATGTGAAGTAGTGAATGAGTTGATTTTTTATGTTGACCTACGTATAAGTGTTTTCTTCAGTGTTCATTGAGCGTTTGACATGTCAAGACACTGTTGGACAACCAGCATGAAATCCCCAGACCAAGAACCCTATATCGGTTGGAAAGAATTGGTGCATGATGAAAGAAATTTAAATGGCATTTAAGAATACTGTTTGATGGGCTTGAGTTAACAAAGATGCCTTGCACAATAATTATATTTCCCCTCTTAGAATGGAGGGGAATAAAAGTAAGGAGAAACAAGTTTGCTAGTTTCAATATCAGTCGATGAAGTTAAAAACTCTGGTTCTTTTTCCTTTTGATACTTTTGTGTATTAGACTTGGTGATGGTCAGATTAGTCAATTTCTAGTAAATGAATTAGAATAATCCATTTTTAGTCAGCATTTTCTTGAACTTTAAAAAAAGATTTGCATTTATGACTTCAAAATGCTACTAAATACTTTTGCTTGTAGTTTTTATTCGGCCTAGCCTTTCCATCCACATATCCTTTCATTTTGGTTGGACATATATGGAGATTCCATAAACTTTCATGAGCTAATTTCGTGGCTAAGAGCATGTGGCACATATGCATATATCTGTTTCTGCTTTAGCTTTCCATGGTACATGCAATAATTACTCCACAAAAAGAGCAGGAATTTTTGTTGTTGCTGTTTTGTTTTTGTTTTTTTTATGGGCCGATTTGGCTCAGCGGTAAGCTCACTTGCTGTGGGGTATGAGGTCGCGGGTTCGAATCAGCCTCACTGCATAAAAAGCAGGGGTAAAGCTGTCTAGTATGTTCCCTTCCCCATCATTCCGACTCGAACTGGGTTGGTTCTTTTATTTCTTTTTTTCTTTTGATATTGCCTTTTGTAAACTATGTCATATACCTTCCTAGAATCTTATGTTATGTTATGGCTGTATTAATATAATGTCCAAACTTGACATCGGTGAGGCACCAGCCGTGTTATGCTGAGGGGAGCATATGCAGAGTTGAGACTATATAAAAATGAACCTAATTTGTGTTGAAGGAAGTGTTAGGATTTTAGTTGGACAGAACTGTAAAAGCTAAACAGCAGCATCATTTTCAGATCATGAGTCGTACAAGTCCGTAGCATTTAATTATGCTTTTATGTGATAAACAAGTACTTAGGCGTTTACTTGCTACACTTTATTTAAGCATTTATGTTATAACGGAGTATGTGTATCTATAGTGTATGTAACTCACCAGCAGGCATCTCTAGGCATCATCTTTAGGGATTTTCTCCTTAAGTGTATCGATGAATCTTTGCTGTGTAAAATTGTTGCTTGAGATATAGTTAAGGAAGTCGTTGAAGCTGAATTCTCCATAGGCAGCTGGGTTTTTTTCATTTACGAGCTTAGGTGATGGCTTTATTTTCCTATGCAGTGGCAGACTGTGAAGACTTGCAAAAGAGAGTCGCTTGACATCTCTGCTCAGTGTGACACGGTGAATTATACTCTTGTATATGCCATTGCTCATCACTTCTATCTGATCTCCCAACTGAACTATTAGAGCTCCTTCAATATATGGAACACAGATCCAGTTATTGTTGTGATCCATTACCTGGAGCCCCTGGCCACTCTGGAGTAATATGGTGAGTGCGCCGTAATCTGAGTGTGGTGGCATTCCCAAGGTAATTTCTGGTTCGGGACATGCTGGATAGCAATTCACAGCTATGACTTGTGAGCCGTCTTCAATCTCTTCTTGTAAGTAATTTTTCTCCAGGCCTAGGCTTTCCATTATAATTTCGATCAGTTGCTTATGTAGCACTTGTGTTGCCTCTGCATACTTCCCCATATTTTCCCTAACAAGCAGGAATATTTCAGAGAATCTCATAAGTTATGACTAGTATTTGTTTGACAACATCTACTGTAGTTTTCGGAATCTCCTTGGAACACTCAGATTCTATAAAAAAAAATTCCTTGAAAGCCTCGAGGAAATAAAGATTCTTAGATTTGGATAATGAAGCTGGCCTAAATTAGGGTTACTTACTTGTAGCATGGAGGATTTGATGGCCATAAATCAATCCACTTTGAGAGTGGGTGGGAGTAATGTTTGATGAAATCTCTCCAATAGTGAACTTTGTCTGTTGTATGGTTTAGGCTGGTGCCATACCGTACTGGTTTATGAACATCATCAGACACCAGAAGCATCTTTTCCTCCATAGGCAAGTCAAAGAACTGTGTTGCAGCATCTAGGGCACCTTTCACTACTGATGACGGTATTTCATGGTTTATAACCTGCAGAGAAGTAAGTTTGGAATCTGTAGGGAGAAGGATACATATGATACGTAATGCTGGTGATTTGTTTTCGGTAAACCACGATGCATGCAAAATGCATGGAGAATGAAGAAAAAATAGCTTCATATTTCGGCTACAAGCCGACATGGGTTGCAACTTGTCTTTTTGATTTAAGCTTAGTTAGTCCTAGACGAAGGACTTTGTTCCTTATGATATAAATGCAAGACGACAATAACTGCCTTTCCGATGATGTCTCATATCGTGATATTATTGTTAGACGCTATACGCGAACCTAGTACTGATTGTTTAATGACCCAAGGGAGACTGATAGACGAGAATATATATGGAATAAGTTTATAGTACATGAAGAACACGAATAGTACGTTTAAGCACCAAACTTCCTTTCTTTTGGAATGTCATGATGCATGAGTCTTGAGTTATATGAGTTTTGCATGTTTTATCTACCCGTAAGGGAAAAGATATAAGTAATACCTGAAAGAAACCATATTCCTTGCAGGCCATACGTATCTCGTGGATTGTCTGTGATCTATGGGAAGGTTGGTCCAAGAGGGAAAGATCAATGACAGGAAGGGCGGTGTTGATGTTTGGACGAAGAAGGGCTGGTCGTTGTGAGGGCGGGAGAACGTAACGGGAAGGCACCCGAGCAGCCCCTGACTCGGTAAGTGTCATGGCACTGGTGAAGGAATCATGCATGCTTTTGTTCATTTCTTCCATTCTCGCAAAGAAAGATCCTATTAGTTTTTTTGTGTGGTCGTTGTTTCCTGAATCAGCTGATAGGCGGCATGCATATATTTATACATGCATTTTGCTGATTCCAAAGAAGATAGTTTCCATTTTTCTAACTTTCTTGTTTTGCTTGGTCATGGTTTTTGGAAACATCTCCATTAAGTGTTGGGAGAAATGGCTCTTCGATTAAAAAAACAAGATAGAGAGGTGGCCCTTTGTTATTACGTATCGGGGAAGAGAGGATGGCTAGTTGCACCTTTTGCTACTCGGACTAATGATCTGCGGAGATGGTGGTAAGCTGAGTTCAGGTAAGCTCAACGGTTTTTATCCCTTGGAATAGTGGGCACCTTCTTCTTTTAACTCAGGAGATACTGAGGACAGGATACTAAGCTTCTTTTCTGTGTACGCCGTTCATGAGGTAGAAATTATCATCGTCATCATTATTATTCTATTATTCTTTTGTTTAAACACGGAGGACAGACGATTCCAAAATATTTCAGAGGTACGTCATTCGTAAGGTTGAAATTTAGGTCGAGGTTCACTGGAAGAAATAAATACGCGACCGTTTGCTTTTTTTTATTTATTATTATTATATTAAAAACTAGATAACTATTAGATGGTTTATTGGGTTTTTATTTTTTGGCCGATAAGTTTATTGAGTTTTTTTTTTTGGGAGGTATCTGCATGCAAAGGCGCATCTGTATACCAAGAAAAAAGCTAAGTTTTGTATTTTTTTTCCTCCTTAAAACAGAGGTAGGGGTGGTGTTTCTCTGAGAGGGTCCTTCTCGTGGGTTAGCAAGTGTTTGACCACTTGACCTATGAGTCTATGACAGTTGCCACTTGCCACCTCTTGCCTTTTTACTTCTCTGTGGTACCAAAGCCCGGGTTTTGTTTTTTTTGGGCTGTCGAATGGCCGAGACACGTTTGATGGGCTTGGGGTTGGTCTTGGTTTTCGGCTTCGGCTTTTGACTGAAGCCCATATTGGCAGAGTTCGTGTATTGGTGTTTCTAGTTTATCGTATCCATGAAGAAGAAGAAAAAAGAAGAAAATCATTCTCTCTCAATTTTCAGAAATGCTTTTGTCTGGTTTATGTTTTTTGTTTTTGGTAAAGTTTGTCCAGTGGGTTTGAACTCGTGTGAAGGGATATTGTACATTTTCACCTTATAATTCTGTCATTCCACACACTGGGTATGGTTTATGTTCTTTGTCTTTGTCCAGGAAAACTTACGGTGCCTCATCGGAATATTGCAAGGTACTTTCTTTGTCATCGTAATTTTGCGTCCATTTTACTTTTATCCCAGATGATTTATGTGAAATTGTGAATTAAGATGATTATCTACCAAAGTCCGTTGTGAATTATGATATACATATATATATAGATATATATAAAGAATGAAATCGTTGAAAAAACGAATGTTGAAATTGTCACTGGCCAGAAAAAAAATGGTCAGTTATCATAAAATAACTGATCGTATATGTTAATGCGGTCTCGGTAGGAACTAGGAAGTCGATGATGTCAGAAACATAATTAGCTACTGATCCTAGCGTTATCGTTCGATATGGATTATGATTATTAATATGGTTATTATTATTATTATTATTATTTAATAGTGGTTGGGAAGGGGAACTAATCAAAGCTGTACTTTTTTATAAAAAAAAATAAGAATATTGAAAAGGCAAGTATCACCTAAACACAGCGATTATTGAATAAGCTTGAACGTGGGAAGCAGGTTGCTTCGACCCGTTTTATCCGTTAAGACGTCCGAGTTTCGAATATTTGACTACCACATAGCTTCTGTCCAGATAGTTACTGTCATGTCGTCGCATCTTGATCACTTGACGATGTTCATTCATATAAATCTCATTAAAACCATATCTTATTTAGGATCCCACACACTAAACAATATGCATTTTTTTTTATAATAAAGATCAAGTGGAGAAACAAGTTCAATTACAAAATTCTATTACAAGTTGAAACAACACGAGTAAAAAATTTCGTGTCTTTGCACAAGTAATTAAGAAAAAATCTGTCATTTTAGACATGATTTATATTTATATATATTCTCTGCGGAAATATCCCGAAAATTATTTCGAAAACGTTTGCATGTATGGTCGTGGAGACGATGAGAATTAGACAACGAACCAACACCAAAAGGAAGACCTTATCAACAACGTTTTTGTACCCTTTGATTGACTTTCCCCGTCTTTTCTTTTGTATGCATTGTTAATTTGAACGAGTTCTATTTATTATGTTGGTAATTGCTTCAATTCTACGGATACCGTAGAATCTCCAAGTTCTAACCCTTTTTTTTTTTTGTTGCTAAATGAACCCAAAATGAACTTGTACCAATGTTATTTTTCCCTTCATGTTTATCTAAATAATAAAATATCGTTAAAAGTGCCATCGTTATTATGGGTCTGCTCATGTACAAACA
The DNA here is from genome assembly GCF_000463585.1 of Tarenaya hassleriana. NCBI lineage: Eukaryota > Viridiplantae > Streptophyta > Magnoliopsida > Brassicales > Cleomaceae > Tarenaya > Tarenaya hassleriana. The sequence goes on along the minus strand of NW_010965946.1, from coordinate 554,267 downwards.
CGCCAAGGCATTGGAGTGAATGACAAATACGAGACAAAGCCTTCGACCGATTGATGAAATATTCTAACTTTCATCGTTTGAATATAAAAAAGATGAGAGTTGGTAAGCATCATCATGTGGCATAAATTATACTACAAAAATAAATACACAGTTGGAGAAACGGCGAGACTTTTTCATTCTTCCTTTTTTTTTTTGTTAAATTCCTCGAGATCCCTCAAATGCTCTGTGCGTATAAATAACATTTCACCGTTTGCCCTCTTCTTCGCCTCCTCTCTCTCTCTCTCTCTGTTCAGTAACTTGCAACACAAGGTTCCATCATCCATGGCAAAAGCAGCCATCTCAAATATGGCCGGAGCGGCTGCCATCCTCCTCGTCCTGGTGACGGTTCCGGCCACCATGGCAGAGACATACCTGGTCGGCGATAGTTCTGGATGGATCCAAGGTTTTGATTATACAGCTTGGACTAGAGGAAAGACTTTCAAAGTTGGCGACGTTCTTGGTAGTTATATTTAGCCCTCGTTTCTATATTATCTATTCCTTTTTTGTACATCATCTCGTCAATAAGTTACTCGTTCTCAACATTGAAAATGTTTTTTTTATTTGTTGTTGTGAAATTGATGCGAAAAAAGAATTCAAGTACCGGTCGTCGCATACGGTGGATGTGGTGAACAAAGACAGCTACGACAACTGCGACACGAGCAATCTCTTAGAGAAATTCTCTGGCGGAGACACCAAGTATACACTGAACGCGACCGGAGCTATCTACTTCATCTGTGCGACACCTGGCCACTGTCAAGCTGGCATGAAGCTCGCCGTCAACGTCCAACCCTCCGCCGGTCCTCCTACCGGAAGTCCGTCTCCGCCGGCGTCGCCCAGGTCACCGTCGGCACCGAGTGCGGCGGCTCGGGGAGTCATGGGCTATGCCATGATGGGTGCTTCGATGGCGTTGGGCTATGGGGCTTGGATCATGGGCTAGGCTGGAGGCAGTGCTTCGCTGTTGGGTTTTTGTTGTGTGTGAATGTGTGTTTTGAGAGAAGGGGTGCGCCACGTCAGCTCCTCTTAGGGTTTTATTTATTTTTATTTTGTAATTTTAGTGTTATGATTTCCATCATGACCTGTTCTCGCGGAATAAAAAATGGTACTTGATTTTCTATTCTTTTATTCACTTTGTTTTTTTTTTTTTACTTTTTTACAGTCAGTGATCGCTCGCATCATAGAGATAAATTTTTATAAGGCCGTATCGATTACGACATCAAGGCCCTTGAAAAAGGGGCACCGAGAAGATATTTCGGGGCTTTCTGAAAAAGGCCTTCGCTAATGAAGTGTTTGTTGAAGATGAGCCCACTGGGCCCATGGTTAAAATGATGTTGGGCCGGTGATGCATAGAGTTTGAATGATTAAATCGAATCGTGCAAATAAAAAATATTTTATTTTAATTTTTACCTGATTTATATATAGGGTTATGAGTTACGTTTTTTCTTTTACCGTGTCAGTTTGTGAAATTTGAAGAATTAAATTGTAGTTTATATTGTTTTGTTGCGAAATTAATTTGGCCGCAGCTAACCACTGTGGATATTATTTATTGTGATGGTTTAATTACTTGTAAAGCCTAAACAAGAGACGTTCGATGTGTTTGTTGGGATTTGACCGGGGATGCCACTCAAATCTGTCAGAATAAAATAGAAAAATTCTTCTAATAATCAAAAATCAAAGTTGTTATATATATCTATATAATTTGATTTGTATCTAAAAAAGTACCTAGGGTTTTGAATATTTAGTACCGATATAACGTTCACGTGGTTTTTGGAGATATATGTACACACCACTTTGCCATAATGGAATTTTAATGGAATGTTTTAAATAAACATCCATCTTTATTAACTCTTACCAACATTAATGGAATGAATTGAACAATCTTCCACCCTCGTACACGTTTTACGGGCTCTGTTAATTTGATTATAAAAGTCACTCTACGGAAATGCATTCCAAGCATAGTCAAAATGAGAATCATTATAATTTTAATGCTGCTAAGAAAGAACAATTCCACATGGTGCTACACTGAACACCAACCAAGTCACATTCCCAACTTCAAAGGTCCTAATCTCGATAAACAACAACACCGGTAAATGTTTTAAAATAATTGTTGTTTTGGATTATTTCACATTTTTTTTAAAAAAAAGAGAAAAAATCGTATATATCCTATTTAATGATAAAACAATGTTATCTTTATTGGAATTTAATAGGGATAAAATTGGAAACTATTGTAAAACATATCTTGAAAATGTAGAATGATAAATATTTTGAAACATGGAAAATAACTTAAAACTACAAATATTTTGAAACGGAGAGAGTACATTACAGTTTGATTTTAATTATTTAATATATATTTTTTGTGTGTGCAGAAAAAAAATCACTTAAAGGTATTATTCTGGCATGAAGAAACCACGTAAGGGACCGAAGCGAAAGCATTATCCTGGCTCTGGCTTCACAGTACTGCCATTTGGCGAGCACGGCGTCACAATGCCGTTTGACGCCCCACATTCTCCCCCAATTAACCACACAAACTCTAACCACACCAGTGGTGGTGGCAGCGTTGGACATTTCCACACCGCACTATCGATCATCTATTTACACAAAAATAATAAAATAGAATTTGAAGTATGTGTTTTTATGTATAATTATGGTTTGTATTAAGTGTTGTATTGTCTATGTGACCCTTGGACGCATGGGTTATCAAATAAAGGTTGTGAGTGCCGTGTAAAATTATTCTTAATGGTAAAAGTTAAAAGTTTGTAAGTATATATTAATATAAGATTCTAATTTCGAATAATTATAATATAATTGATGCAAATTTCGTACATTACTAGTACATTAATTATATTATACAAAATAGAAGTTTAGTATAACAACTTATATATATATATATATATATATATATATATATATAATCAGTAATATTTATGAGAAAGAAAAATCTTAACTATCTTATATATTAATATAAGATTCTAGTTTCATATAATTATAATGTAATTGATGCAAAATCCGTACATTACTAGTACATTAATTATATTATACAAAATTAGATCCTTTCACTCCTATAGGTGACCATATCGCCCCCGAGTCTTCGCCTGTTCAGAAAGTTTATAAATGGCTTTATCTGCTTATCCTGCTCATACCACTCGTCGGCGGTGTCATCGGCCTGATACGTTACTGCCGTAATCGGTCGTTACAGTAACGTGTTGTCTGTTGTTTTTTATAAAGTGTTGTCTGTTGGTTTTTATGAACTAATCGTGTGGGTTCTGTAAGTGGTCTTAGCTATGTTTTTATCTATGTAAGTTTTAATGCTTTAACTTAATGAAAAAGTTTCCTAGTTCGGCTACAAGCTGATATGAGTTGCAACCCGTCTTTTGATTAAACCTGAGTAGTTGATCTTTGTTCCTTATGACATAAATGCAAGAAGACAATAACTGCCTTTCTGATGCTACCGACGAATCAAGTTTGGAGATTTTTATGAATATTAATCTATTTAAATATAATTATTTGTTAAAAGATAGAGAAGGAACAACAATTTTTTAGATTATAAAATTTAACATGAATTATACTGAAAGGGAGATAGAACTATTTTAATATATTTCTATCGCACGATTTAGAACATTTCTAACAAAAATGGTAATGATAATGATGTGTAAGAAATTTGAGCACATTAGGTTGATTTTATTAATCATACAAGTGATTGCGTAAAATCGATAATGGTTTTGATACATTGCAACTAATGCCATATATCAAAATAGAAAAATTCTTCGAATAATCAAAAATCAAAGTTGTTATATATATCTATATAATTTGATTTGTATCTAAAAAAGTACCTAGGGTTTTGAATATTTAGTACCGATATAACGTTCACGTGGTTTTTGGAGATATATGTACACACCACTTTGCCATAATGGAATTTTAATGGAATGTTTTAAATAAACATCCATCTTTATTAACTCTTACCAACATTAATGGAATGAATTGAACAATCTTCCACCCTCGTACACGTTTTACGGGCTCTGTTAATTTGATTATAAAAGTCACTCTACGGAAATGCATTCCAAGCATAGTCAAAATGAGAATCATTATAATTTTAATGTTGTTGACCATGGTCATCACATTCCCAACTTCAAAGGCCCTAATCTCGATAAACAACAACACCGGTAAATGTTTTAAAATAATTGTTGTTTTGGATTATTTCACATTTTTTTAAGAAAAAAGAGAAAAAATCGTATATATCCTATTTAATGATAAAAACAATGTTATCTTTATTGGAATTTAATAGGGATAAAATTGGAAACTATTGTAAAACATATCTTGAAAATGTAGAATGATAAATATTTTGAAACATGGAAAATAACTTAAAACTACAAATATTTTGAAACGGAGAGAGCACATTACAGTTTGATTTTAATTATTTAATATATATTTTTTTTTGTGCAGAAAAAAATCACTTAAAGGTATTATTCTGGCATGAAGAAACCACGTAAGGGACCGAAGCGAAAGCATTATCCTGGCTCTGGCTTCACAGTACTGTCATTTGGCGAGCACGGCGTCACAATGCCGTTTGACGCCCCACATTCTCCCCCAATTAACCACACAAACTCTAACCACACCAGTGGTGGTGGCAGCGTTGGACATTTCCACACCGCACTATCGATCATCTATTTACACAAAAATAATAAAATAGAATTTCAAGTATGTGTTTTTATGTATAATTATGGTTTGTATTAAGTGTTGTATTGTCTATGTGACCCTTGGACGCATGGGTTATCAAATAAAGGCTGTGAGTGCCGTGTAAAATTATTCGTAATGGTAAAAGTTAAAAGTTTGTAAGTATATATTAATATAAGATTCTAATTTCGTATAATTATAATATAATTGATGCAAATTTCGTACATTACTAGTACATTAATTATATTATACAAAATAGAAGTTTAGTATAACAACTTTTATATATATATATATATCAGTAATATTTATGAGAAAGAAAAATCTTAACTATCTTATATATTAATATAAGATTCTAGTTTCATATGATTATAATGTAATTGATGCAAAATCCGTACATTACTAGTACATTAATTATATTATACAAAATTAGATGATATATATATTATGTGTTTATTGGTGTGTATATAATCAATAATATTTCTGATACAGAAAACCCTAATTATCTTATATGGTTATCATATCAACACGTTCATACGGAATTAAATTTGTCACGGGTGATTTACTATTCCAAATTTTAATAGAATGTTTTGGATAACTTTTCGTCCTCATCAACTGTTGCCAACATTAATGGAATGTCTCGGATAATCTTCCATCCTCGGGCGAGAACAAATGTTTTCACGCGTCTGTTCAATTTGATTATAAAAATGATCCTATGCAAGCCTAACGCATTCTAACCAAAGTAAAAAAAAATGAAGTTCATTACCATAGGATTAATGCTTTTCATTGTGGTTGCTCTGTCCGATTCCAATGTCAGACGCAAATAACAACAGCAGCACGGTCTTGGTCGCGTGTTACCATGGCAACGCCACCTCAACCATAGGTAAATGTTTTATTTTAATACATATTTAAATTTTTATCATTTAGTATTGTTCTATTTTTTTTTTAATAGAAATTTCAAAGCTTTCTGGCCGTAAGAAAGCACCCAAGAAATCAAAACCCAAGCGCTCTCCTGGCTTGGGCTTTACACTGCCAGATCCATTTGGCGGTCATGGAGAAAATGGTGGCCCAGAATTCACTCCGCCGCCTCCGATGAACCACACCAGCGGTGGCAACACCGTTGGACAATTTCAGGCGGCGACTGTTTCTGTTGTATATTTGATTATGTTTGCGTAATTTACTATAGCATATAATTTCCATTTTCCACTATGTATTACGTCCGTGTTGCATGTGTATGCAATACTTTTACTACGTGTTGTAATTGCGTTGTCTACCTAATGTGTTATAATAAAATGGATTCGGGTTTAATTATTATATAAATTTAATACAAAAAGTCAATGTTGTGATTTAAAATAGAACAAACGCTAAGAAATTCTAATATAACCAGCAATCTTGAATGAAAATAAATAATAAAAAAATTCTGTATTCCAAAGATAAAATTTTGGTATTTCAATAAATATATGCATGTTATAAATGTTTTGGTGAAAATAATACAATTTCAATCTTTTATATATCTCTAAACACTGGATTGACACGTGTCCCATGTTTTTATTTATATAAGTTTAATACAAAAAGTCAATGTTGGGAGTTAAAATAGAAAAAACGTAAGAAATTCTAATATAATCAGCAATCTTGAATGAAAATAAATAACAAAAAAAAATTCCGTATTCCAAAAAGATAAAATTTTTGTATTCCAATAAATATATGCATGTTATAAATATTTTGGTGAAAATAATACAATTTCAATTAAAAAATTAGATTAATATTGACATTGTTTTGTCAAATTAAAAAATATATGCATGTTATTATATATATATATATAAAAGAGAACCTCATGATATTGTTAATTTTTTAAATTAAAATTGAAGATACATATATTAATCATTTTATTGTAGTTACACCACTTTTTACCAATTTTATATATACAAATTTTCTAAGAAATTGACACGTGTCTAATTTATTTGAAAAATAAATTATTCTTTAATGGAAAAAATAAAATCATACTTATTTAATATATGTATTATTATATATTAAGATACAATTTGTTGTTGCCTTTAATGGTATATAATTTAAGATTCCCTGTCAGAATTGTTCTTGGGACCAAAATTATAATTTAAGTACAGTTTGTGTAGGAGGGTGTGACACGTGTTTTTTTTTTTAAAGAATATGGAAGGTTTTTATTATGTAATTTTCAAGAGTCAATTCTCATTTAAAAGAAGGAATATACATTGCAATTAGTTTAATTATAGTACATTAGTCACAAAATCCAAGGAGGCAAGTTGGTGTTGTTGTGTCTATATATTTTTATTGATGTTCTCAAAGACCATTCGTATATCTTCTTTTTGTTTTTTTTTATTTAAAACTATTTATTTATAATAACTAAATACATTACGTACGAAAGATTTATATATACAATAATTATATCTTTATATATAAAAGGTATAGTACAGTACTTAAGACACGTGACATTTTTAATTTTTTAAATTAGTTTAAATTTTATTAATTAAATCCAAGTCAATATTGATTTGAACAATACTCCATTAATTTTCTATACGTTAATTCTCTCTGTACATCCATCGAAGTTAGATTCAATTGATTTTAATTAGATTTAAATAGTTTTAATCAAATTCTATTAGTATGACCATTTATTATTATCTTTAAATTAAATGTATTTTTTTAAAAAATTGACTATAAATTGGTTAGTGTTTGCACGCCAAACACTTATTATTTGCTTATAACTTTTTTTTTTGTAAAAATATTTGCTTATAACTTTGCTGGTTGTGTTTTTTGTTTTTGATGTAATTTGGTTTTGTTGGTAATGTTTTTTTTGATGAAATGTGATTGAATTAATACCAAAGAAAACAAATGTCATAATATTTACAAACTAGAGATAGCTCTAAACAGATCTCCCATAACCAGATGGGGAAAATTACATGTTCTTACATGAAGTAATACGATACCACTGCTGTAATAATTTGTTTTCTGTCGCGTCCGGATTATGGAGAGAGATTAGTTTGTTCCTCATGGTCCGATCAACCTTGAATCTTGCTTGATGGATAGTAAGGTGTCGGTCTCTATGAATGCGAGAATTTCTTTCCATCCAAATGGTGTATGTGATAACCTGCGTGAGTAACTTCTTAATCGTAGCTTCGTCACGGTTCGTAGATTGGTTGGTCCAATCCAGAAAGTGTCGGATATGTGTCGGAGGGGGGTCCATTAGCCGTCCAAAGTGCAACCAAATCGAGCGACTAAATCTGCAACAAAAGAACAGGTGGGGAAGTGATTCCAAATCGGCGCAACATAGAATGCACCGATTCGGAGCTTGGATTCCCCACGTCTCGAGTCGGTCGGTAGTCGGGAGACGTTCTTGGAGCACCTGCCACCGTTTTGTTGGTAATGTTACTCAGAAAACAACAGTCTAGACATGCGAATCCGACCTGTCCAAGATACAGAAGAGATTAGTGTGTCTCAGATTTGGGTTTCAGATGGTGTTTTTGGCTTTGATATGGATACTTTGGAAGCTGGTTGGATGGTATATTATTCCCTTTTAACTCATTTCCCTTTTTTTACCTTTATGAATGTGAATGTATTTACTTCTTATTGTAAACTTAGATAATTTCTTCTTATAATGATAGGTTTACCAAGATTACTACCCGAGATTATTCACCTTTTGGACCGTAAGTTTAGTTCCTCGATTTTGGTCTTGGTCTAATTTTCCCATGTTGCTCTTTTGCGAGAGTTTCTTTGTATTTGATCGTAGAATTCAAATTAATTAACATGTTTTGAATCAAAATAGAGGGATTCGTACAAAGACACAGGCTGCTATAATCATGACTGTCCAGGCTTTGTTCAGATCAACCATGCAATTGCCCTTGATGCATCAATCAAGCCCATATCGACCTATGGTGGTTCGCAATATGAAATCACATTGCTTGTTGTCAGGGTAAAGTATATATACAAAACTATTTATATTCCTTGTTGTTTTAATAATATTTTTGGTTGATCAAAATCATCTTTTGATATTAGGATCCCAAAACAAGAAACTGGTGGTTAGGGTATGGAAAAACCATCATAGGATCGATACTGGCCGGGATCTATAGTCCCAAAGCTAAAAAATGGTGCAACGGATATTACTTGGGGAGGCGAAATCGTAAACCTAAAAAAGAATGGAAAACACAATACTATAGAAATGGGGAGTGGACACTTTGCAGATGAAAAGTTTGGAAAGGCGAGTTATTTCGGAAACTTAGGTATTATCGATACATCGAATGTTCTGAGAGATCCAAAAAGGCTTTATGTCATAATTTGAAGATTTGGTTAAGTAAAACTTGGGGAACCTACTTTTACTATGGAGGTCCTGGTCGAAACCCTAGATGCCCATAAAACCATTCATTTGGTATGACAACTTGTTGTTAGAAGTGTCGAGGTTATATCAACTTATGTGTCATATATATATATATATATAATGATAATAAAGTGATAATTAAATGCATATACAAAAAAGGCTCAATAAAGACGTGATTGCTTTGTAATTAATTGAAGAAAATATAGTATTTGCAATTGCAAGATACATTTTTTAATAATGCGCATTAAATTGAATGAATTGTATACATGAATGATGAATCCATTGATTCATGATTATATTTTCCAATGAATCACACAAAAAAGCGATTTTTTTTTTAATTTCCATCCTATTTTTTTTTCTCAACATGTAGGAACAAATTAACAATGTAGACCGCGGTGATATTTGTACAAAGAAGTTTGTGAAGCCAATCAAACGAAATACATAAGGAACCTGCAAATATATTAAAACATACAAAACCAATCACATTAATTTTATTATTCGGTGGACCATATGAAGATAACCAAAATAAAATAACTAATATTGGCTAGATGACGTAAACATGTTCATCTAGATAAAGACACACAACACCAACCAAGATAATATATATTAGTCGCCTTGGCGATAACTATATCTACCAACTAGTACATGGTATATATATATATAGATATCATGGAAACCGCCGGGTTATATAGTTGTAAACCGATATATAGTGATCGCTGATATATATATATATATATATACACACATACAGCCTCGCTAGTCAGGCGTATTTTGTGTGCAGTGTGTTTATTTTGTCTTTTCTTTCAAGAAAAATACAACAAGACGAACAAAACACAACTTGGGAAGATGGACGGTGTAGTAGCAGTAGCAGGACCCACCACTAACCACGGGATGGAATCAAAGAGACCCATTGAATATTCCTGTATTTGATAGCCACACTTCGGCACATATATTATTTAGATAATTGGTCCGTCTTGGACTTTCTTTTGCATAGAAACAAAATAAAAAAAAATATAAATATTTTTTAAAAAAAAGTGCGGGAGGTGGGGAGCACATGGGGTTTGGGTACCAAAAAAAGATACGAGAAGCAAGACATGTTGGGGAGTTATTTGTCGTTGATGGCGATGATCCCTATATAGTATATGACCAATTTAAAATGATAAAAAAAATTTTAAATAAATACATGCCTCATGAATCGGACATACTTTGCTTCTTCGACCACTCCATTCCAACACGCTAACCTCACATTTTTTTTTTTCCAATTCGATTAATTCCATTAATTATATTTAAAATTATAACAATGTCATTGGGGTTTTTTTTTGTCGTGCGTCCTCTTTGAGATTAGATTTTGTTTATTAATTATTTACACAAAAAAATGATTATTCTGATTTCAATATATAGTGAATTTTCTTGATCACGTGATTAGCAAACGCATGCGTTTGCAAGAACCTTCTGTATCAGTCCATGACCATAATGAATTCTTTAATTTAATTTCTTTTTTTCCCCCCACATGTAGTAGCATCTCGGTTTCCCCTCGTCCAAATCGGGCCGCATTAAAAAAAGTAGTAATATATTATATTTAATTTAATTAACGGATTGTTATCATTTTGTTTCTAGTGATACTCGGAGCCTATGCTGTTCAGATGACTAAGCCTAATCGTAGCTTTAATAAATTCTCAAATATAATAATCTCTACGTTATCCCAACTCAGAGAGAAAAAACATCAATTTCCCTGTTTTGAATTTGTACAATCTATTAATTAATTATTTAATTGTTTTAGATTTAATTTTTTATTTGGGTTGATTCCACCGACGAAAAACGCACACAAGGGCAGTGGGCACTGTCCTAATCTCAGAACTGAAATAAATACCTACCCAATCTAACGATCAATCTTAGAACTCCTCATTTCTTATTACACAACACACCCACGAAAAAAATGGCGGAACTGGAGAACCCAGAGGTGATGGAGAAGCTAATAGCTTTCCTGTCGTCGATGCTGGAAGGAGTGGCGGAGGAGAACGATCGGAGCCGTCCGGTCGAGCAGAAGACGACGTCAGCATTCGACGGGATCGCTCGGCCCGCGATCTCAATCCGCGGATACTTGAACAGAATCTTCAAGTACTCGAAGTGCAGCCCTTCTTGCGTGGTCGTGGCTTACGTATATATAGACCGATTCGCTCAGCTTCACCCTTCTGTCCCCATCACTTCTTTCAACGTTCACCGTCTCCTCATCACCAGCTTCATGGTCTCCGCCAAGTTTTTCGACGACATGTGAGCGCCCCCCCCCCCTCCCCTCTTTTATTTGTGGTTTCAAATGAGGTATATAATGGGTTTAAGGTTTAGGGTTTGCTATCTTCAGACAAGACATCTGACTTTTGAACAGCTCGTACGATGATGATAGAGTCTTTGGGTTACTCTTGTTTTGATCGATCTTCCAAGAAAAACCAAGATTCGCCTTCTCTCTGGTTTTCTTGAAACTCAAGAACGGAGCAAGCAACTTTGAAATTCAAGAAAGCGACTCTTCGCATGCTTTTTGTTTTTTTTTTGGGAAAAATACAAAAAAAAACACCAACTTTTCAATTTTTCCAAAAAAATCTGAACTTCATATTTAGCAAATAAAACCAGAACTTTTTTTGAATAGAAAAACCCCAAATATAAATTTGTTATTTCTAAACCCAACGTGACATCCCAATATCACGTGTGGCAATTTCATAATTTAATCGATTCCTCGACGTTATTATTTAGGTTTTATTTGAAAAAAATAAAAAAGTTCAGGTATTTTATCTTTTGTTTTATTACATCATTATATGCCTTCTGCTATGTCCTTAGATACTACAGTAATGCGTACTACGCTAAAATCGGAGGGATCACCACGGCTGAGATTAACACACTGGAGCTGGATTTCTTATTCGGGTTAAGGTTCCGCTTAAACTTGAAGCCAAACACGTTCCATGCCTACCTGTCGTACCTGCACAAGGAGATGATGCTTCTTCAGGCGGCCCCCATCGCCGTCGGACGACCTCTCATTGCTCCCAACGATGGTGAATCTTCTCACCAGACACAGCAGCTCGCTGTTTGACTTCACCAATATATATATGTGTGCGGTACGTATATATATATATATATATATATATATGCGTAGACGTGGATTTGGTTCAGTCAATGTTGGTTTTTGTATTTAGTACACATGGGACTCTTTTGTCATGTCACATCATATATTATCTTATGTAATAAATTGGATGCTATACATTAGATGTCGTCCAATTCCTCCTTTCTTTTCCTTCTCTTTTACTAACAGGAGAGATGTGTGGGGAGGAATTATAAATATATATATATAAGATATAAAAGATATTCTTGTTATGATACACAGCTAATTTATCCTATATATATACATATATATGTATATATAAAATTGGTGAACAATTTACGGTGTGTAGCGAGAGAAACGTGGTTGATAACAATAAAATGGGATTGACAGTTGTGTGGAGCACGTGGAGATTAGATATCTTCCATTCACAACTTTGTAATAATAAATATATATTTGGCACTTGGCTTATGGAAGACGTCGTATATCCAAATTGAGGAAAGAATACAAGAATCCAATTGTACGGTCGTGTTTGGCAGTTGAGATTCCAAGTGAATCGCAGAGAGCTTTTCCACTCGTAACTAATGGGCCAGGCCCATCAATTTCTGTCACCCACAGCGTGCACTATCGGCCATTTGCAGGCCCAATATTGATCTCCAAACATGGGCTTGGTCTACCAATTAATGGGCCTATGCAGCAACGCATTAATTGTAACAAGGATATAACTTTACAACGAGTTCTGATTCAAAGGTTTAGCCATGTAATATTTATCCGGAATGAGGCCCATCATGTGTAGGCCCAATGATAGTCCAATGGGCTTTATTTCAATAAAATTAAATTTTAATTGGGAAAATAGGAAATAATTAAAACAGTGCAAGGGGCGCAGAACAAACAGCTGCAAGAGGACGAGGAGAAGAGCACAGTAAAGTCTCTCTCCCTCTCTCTCCCAGAAAAATATATAAAAGAACCCTAGTTTTCTCCGTCTCTCCTCTCCTATCGCCCACCGATTCATGCTCAGAAAGTCCGAGACTTTGAGAATCTAAGCTCTAAAGCTTCATCTCTTTCTTCCTGGGGAATCGAATTATGTACAAGGATCGAGGGGGAGGCGGAGGAGGAGGGTCGTCGAGATCGGAGATCCTCGGCGGAGCTCTTGATCGGAAGCGGATCAACGATGCTCTCGACAAGCACCTCGAGAAATCTTCACCATCCACATCTAGGGTTTTCGCCTCTAAAGATAAGGATCCTTTCTCATTCCCCTCCACTTCCGCTGCTAAATCTCAGCCGCCCATTCACCGCCATTCTCGCTCCCCCGATGGTTCGTTTGCTGACTCGCATACGTTCTTCTCATTCGGTAGTGGAATCTATGGTTTTGAAGTTCTGATTGTCTGGATTTGCAGTGGAATCGGAGACTGATAGCGAAGGATCGGATGTTAGCGGTTCCGAAGGAGATGATACATCGTGGATCTCTTGGTTCTGCAACTTGCGAGGGAATGAGTTTTTCTGTGAAGTTGATGAAGATTACATACAGGATGACTTCAATCTCTGTGGCTTGAGTAGCCAAGTTCCCTACTACGATTACGCGCTTGATCTCATACTGGATGTTGAATCATCCAACGGTACGTGAATGTCACTCTCTTGTTTCATAATGCAAGAACGATAGTTGTATAACTTCCATGGTAAGAGCAGTAATCTACTGCAGAGAGCATGCGAATGAGTTTAATCTAAGCTGAGACTGATCTGATGTTATGTATTGCGTTATTCTCAGGTGATATGTTCACCGAAGAACAGAATGAAATGGTGGAATCGGCTGCTGAGATGTTGTATGGTCTTATTCATGTCCGATACATTCTGACAACCAAGGGAATGGCTGCCATGGTCAGAAAGCAGCTTACTTTCTTTGTTCTTATTGCTCGTTTCGCGTTGTGTGGTTCTCTGTTAACTGTCTCTTTGATGATCTCCTCCAGTTAGAGAAGTATAAGAACTACGATTTCGGGAGATGCCCACGAGTTTACTGCTGCGGACAGTCTTGCCTTCCAGTCGGACAGTCTGACATCCCGAGGTCAAGCACCGTGAAAATATACTGCCCGAAATGTGAAGACATATACTACCCGCGTTCCAAGTACCAAGGCAGTATCCTTTTATCTGATCCTGGTTTCTCAGTATCTTGCATATTGATGTTTTCTCTCTTTATCTCGTCATCATAACACGATAAGCATTATCTCTAATCATATGCACTCTGCTCCTTCTCCACGGACCATTGGCTCATATTCACAGTTGCATATTGCATGTCACCTGCTAAGGAATAACATATCCATCTCTGCATAATATATTCTCTGCAAGACATTAACTGTTGACTCTGTTTCCTTGATTACTTTCTAGACATTGATGGAGCTTATTTTGGGACAACGTTTCCACACTTGTTCCTGATGACGTATGGGAACCTAAAGCCGCAAAAGCCATCACAGAGCTATGCCCCGAGAATTTTTGGCTTCAAGGTACACAAACCATGACACTGACGCAGCATGGTCATACATTACATGGCTCGACCTCTCTTCATAATAGGCCAACCACTGATGGAACACGCAACACTGTTCCATGGATGAGAGCTATGAAGATCCTGATGGAAGCTCGGAATTGCCCAGAAACTGGTTATCAAGAATATGCTGTATTATCCCTTTTGGGAATTTTAAATCATTGTTGGTATCGTGAATTTCCATTTGTTTGGATTTTGTTATTTTTTTTTACATCTGGCTTGTAATATCTGTGATCTCTCCCCAACAATTTTGCTTTGTATAATGTTGACAAGCTCCTTGGCGTTACCCAGAACGTAACAAGCGATGAATCGTTAGATTCTATATAATGATGTCTCGGATATAAAACAACAAAAGAAGACATGGAGACGACAGGTTCTGAACCAGAAATCAGACACATTCGTAACTGAACCAGATGAAGTCTTAACTCTCGGTCTGCTCTCTCAACCTCCGGATAGTGCTCCTAACGGTGACTGCACTGGCGGTGCTGCAATTTTCACGGAGATATAATCAGAAATCAAAGTGTGGGCAGGCCTGATTCTGGAGCCAAACAGGAGAGAAGCAGAATAAAGAATAAAAACACTTACTTCATTGTGTAAGCACCACCCGCCTTCACCTTGCCACAGTCTTTGCATCCCCATATACCGACAGCCTTCCTCTTGACAGAGTACTGAATCGGCGATTTTAGATTTCAGTCAGAGACAACAGCATAGCCAACACGGTGGTGGACAGATCATAGGAAGTAATAAGGAAAGTGCATTACCTTGCCACAGAACTCGCAGAAGTACTTGCTGTGCTGGCTGACCTCCATCTTCTTTATCTGTTTCCTCAGACTCGCACCATAGCGAGTGCCTGAATCATTGGGATTCATGATTAGAGATTCGACACTGTAGTGACTTGGTGGTACAAACCCATGGAGACAAAAAAAAAAGTTCTCTGTGGATCAAGGATCCAGGAGCAACTGTTCTGTTACGGTCTACATGAGGTCACAAAGTTTGATATTTGGGGAGGTAATTCGACCGCCCAATAGTAAAAGGTCTCAACTTTTTCCGAATGATTGCCGTAAACATTAACATGCAAAATGTAGAACCCTTGAACACTTTGAAACCAGCTGCCTAAATAAACAGAGATATTCGAACGACTTCTCCGATATTATCAAGTAGAGATATGATTTCAATTTCACATCCTAACGACAAATTTCTATTCAAACACATTACAAAGTAGAATTAGACTCCATCCTTTCTTCCCCGACACTATGACCATTCACAAAATGCTTGCATGATACCTAATTGAACTCTATAAGCCAGACAGACAGACATCTTAAAAGCAGGATAGCTCACCGTACTTCCCAACGATTCCAGCCTTCTTCGTTCTCTTCGTCTGCGGAAAAGTCGAGCCAATCAAAACAAAGGAAGTGAACCCGATACATAAAGAGACAAAAGGAATTCAGACGACAGTACAAATAAAATCGACGATCTCCGACCAGCCTTTATCAAAGTTCCGAAATAATGATAAGAAGCGAACACTGTATTTCTCGAACCAGAAAACGCCCGTACAACTCGGTAAAAGTTTTAGAATTCTCCCCCACTCCTTAACAAGCATCAAACACCGACACCATAGATAGATATACAAGTGCGTGTGTGTGTGCGTGTATATATATAGAGAGAGGACTTGAATTACCATTTTGAAAGCAAACAGAGGCCGGAGGAGGGAAAAACCCAAAGAACCCTAGTGAGCTTCGCCGGCAGGAAGAGAGGAAGGAAAAGAGAACTCGCGACTCATTTTTATACGGCATCGTGGTGTATGTATGGGAGAGCTTGAAATGACGATATCGCCCTTTTCAATATGGGCCTTTTCGGATTAAGAGGCCCAATATAAATTGGGCTCTAACTATTACCGGCCGCTTTTGTTATTTCACCACTATCACCACTATTCGCCATTTCCCCTTTTTTTGGTATTCCAATCAACACCAAAATGGGCAAAGAGAGAAAAAGAGAACCCTTCTGATGCTGGCTTGAAAATTTCCAAGTTAATGTTATATTTATCAAGGAATAAAATTCAAAAGGAAAAAAAAAATACAGAAGGCGAGTCCGGATACTATATTTAAGCCCTTCAAATACCCCTCCCCCCTTTGCCCAAATTAGTGAAGGCAGAAAAGCATAATACCCCTAAACATTTTTTTTTTGTTTTTTGGTCACATTGCCCCCGTTTTTTTTTTCTTTCCACTAAGTGAACTTCTCTAATATCTTAGACCGGTTCGGTTCGCGTGGTTTGAATTCCTCGAGCAGCAAACCCGAGCTCCGGCGTATATCCTCGAATGCAGCCTCGCCCACCTCTGACTTTATAATCTCCAACGCACTTCCCATCACATCGCCTCCGAGCCCACATTCTAATAAGCTTCCCGGCTCCTCCCCGCCCTCTCGTATCAGCCGACCAATCTCGGCCAAGGGGACTACCTTCTCGGTCACAGCCTTTCCGAAGATTCTCCCGAGAAACTCTACTGCTCTTGGAGCATCGTTCACGGCATCTTCCAGAGTTGTAAGAACCGATTCAAACCTGAGGGAAATCGGGTCAATGGTATAAGTTCAAATAAAGGGTTCAGGGGCTAAATTGTGGGTCGAAATCTTTAACGTACCCTTTAACCAGTTGGGCTCCAGTTATGGCGCCATCAAGAGACTTCACGAGATTAACGAGGAGCTTAGCCAAGAGATCTCTTTCCATATCCTTTCTCTCGAAAGAATCAGTAACCCAGAGAGAAATCATTGTTGGGTGAAAGCTTGGTGAATGTAGGTCTTTGATGCATAAACCAACCTCCTTCTCATCTCGGGCACTGCACATGATACAACAGTTGATCAAAATCTTGTGATTGATACTAAGGGCTTCTGTATAAGTGGATAACGTAAAGATATAGCACTGCAGTCAATCAAGGCCAAACTTTAACCCGTAGCTGGAAACAGATTCACCGGTATCACTGTTCCAAAGCTACTCCATATTTCAATCAAGAAACAAAATATCAGCTCTTCCAAGTGCGCCACTAGTTTATTTCTCTCTTATTCTTTTTTTGTTTGGCTGAAATGATCAACTCTAATTAACTATTTCAAGCATGCAGTCTCAGGAATGAAAATCTACAATGTCAAGCAGAAAAAAAAACAGCCGCTAACCTGAAGATGAATGAACCATAAGTTATTACGAACACAAGTTGTCAGTGTGTGACATACTAGATGTATCCAACGACTATTAGACAAACAGCTGGAAAGAAGAGATTTACCTGTAAAATTCCTTAATTGTTGCCATAGACATGTCATGTAGGCGTTCCTCTGACAAAACGTTTTCTGAAGCAGCATTTTCAGTTGAAGATGCCCCTGGTGCAGACAGATCAGAAACATGAGCAGAACCAGCAGAGTCCCTAGTGCCATAACTTGTGCCCTTCTGCTCTTGAGGACTGGACTTAGATCGTCCATAAGCAGCGGCAGGACTTGCGGGTCTATGTGTGCCAAAACCATTCAAACTAGCAGGTGAAGCATTCGAAGCTACTGCCGGCCTTCTTGTAGACATTCCTTGACCAAGGCCACCTTGTGGACCCAAGGTAATAGACTCCTCACCTAATGTCCTTTGAGGCATTGGAACTGCCCTACCCTCATAAAATGGTCTCTCCTCGAATCGGGCGTCCTGATTACCAAAGCTACGAGCTTGGGTTAACCCGTGAAAGTTACCTGTTTGGGCACCAGGAGATGACATCATGCCTCCTCTTGGACCAAAATCAGAAGGTCCCTTCCTCATCGAGGAACTAATAGAGGCCCCACGTGCAAGCCTGCTAGTTTGAGTTTGACGTTCTTGAGCAGCATCTCTGTGCACTTCCTCGATTTTTTTTGGGCCTTCAACTTTCCTCCTTTGCTGCCATTTATTCTTTCTCAGATCAATGGCATCTTTCAACATGAACCTCACTCTAGAAGACAGTTCTTGTTTATTAGACAGCATTTTCATTTTCTCGAAATATGCATCTATAGAGCCCTTAGCTTTGGAACGGTCGATCATCTCTCCTATTGTGCTCATTAATCTACACAGAGCCTCAATATTCTCCTCATCTGGTTCCTCATTATATCCGAGCATCTTCTTGATGCATCCGTGCATGATTTTCTCGGTCAACATCGTTTTCTTGTACAACTCACCGATAAGTCTAATATTACCCAGCATTCTCCGTCGAGCCTTAACTCTCTTTTCTTCTCTTTCCCCCTCAGTTTGTTCTAGTTGCCCTTCTTCAGCTCTGCTAGCTTCCTCTTCTTCCCTTTCCCCCCTCTCAAATTCTTCTTGGCACTTGTTGAGAAGCAATCTTTTAAAGTTAGTCGTTTCTTCGTTCTCAATAATAAATTCAGGCAACTCGCTAGACAGATGCAGACAGAAATCTGCATACATCTCACAGAAGGTAGGCTCCATTAATGCTTTGTCAAATATCTGTGAAATGACACCCTGAAGTGTAACAATATTGTCAATGTTAACACTTTTCACTTGCTCAAACAGTTTTTCAAAGTTTTGAGGGGTCAGCTTGTTTAAGATGCCCTTCAACTGCCTTTGCTTTGCCTCTTCTTCATCGGCCACTTTACCAACTTCATATTTCTTCTCAGCTCTGTGCATCTTCTGTGCTGGTGTATGCGGAGAAGGAATCAAACCTTTGTGCTGGAAATTAGTAGCACGTTGCCACCTTTCAGAGTCAGGACTATTTCGTCCCATTACTCCAAGAGGACCCACAGATTGCATTGGCCTAGACATGATAGGTGCCTGCATACGTGGATTTCTTAAAACTCCTGAGCTTCCTCCTTGACCAGGTCGGAAGCCTAAGTTACCACCATATCCTGAACCAAACGAACCAGGATTCTTCATCCATCTGTCATCAACAGGCATATTGCCAGAACGTCGATCTAATCGGGAAGAGCTGCCTTGACGATCCATAACCTTTCCAAGGGTACCATACGAATCACGTTCAAGATGAGATACACCCACATTAGCACTGATCATGAGATCTGCAATTTCAGGCGCCATCTCAAAGCCCACAGGAAGAGCAGTGCACTTGTCTGCAAACTTAAGGAGGAAGTCCCGAGAATACTTCATTTTCTTGTTCTCATTGCTGTCTTTTAAGTTGTCTCCTCTCTCTGCATGCACAGCAGAATCTGCAGTTCCCAAATTCGGTGTGGAGACATCAGCAGCATCCTCCCAGTCTTCTGGTTCGTTTTTCACCTGTTCAACAACCTTGGGAGCTTCAGTAACAGCATGATTTCCATGGACAAGTGCCTGTTTAGGGTTTGAAGCGTCATTGACAGCTGCGCTTTCTGAAGGTGTTGCTGTCTCTTCTTTTTCCTCAGGTCCTTTGTAAGCCATGTAAAGGTCAGAAGTTGTCCCAGCAGCATCTGCTTTTTGAAGAATCTCCTTTTGCCTCTTCTTTCCTCTGGAAGTAGTATTTCTCAGTGTGTTTGATTCTAATGGAGATTTATCCTTTGAAACAGCGACGGGAACAGAGGAGAAACGATCATCAGCATTTTCAGCACCATGATGTCCCAGTGGCCTTTCAGAGTGATAAGTGGGAGCACTTGGGGACTGCACATCAGCAGAATGCATAGGCACAGAGCTCAAAATTACTGCAACATCAGCAACATTTTCCGAACCTGGACAAGCACTGGAGGTAGCATCCGCCTCGGGGGACCTATAATTGTACAATAATTCATTTAAGTCAGTGTGCTGATCAATAATATTTCTCAGCTCCACAGATCTCGAATCGAGTAGTTCTACAGAAATTCCAGACCTTTCAATATGCTTGTCAGTCACACCCTGATCACCTCCAACATTGATTCCTCTAGCATCACAGGTTCGCTCTACATCTTGCAGAGAGCCACAAATCTCTGAGGAAACACGCCTTGACTCTTCTGTAAGTTGGTCTACATTTGAGTGTGGTATGTCAGAAGCCAAAGTATCAAAAGACGCCTCAGCCAATTCATCCCTACACCCACTGGAAGGTGGAACTGATGGATGTTCCCTAGCATTAATTGCTATTGAAGTTAACTCATCAGTGGGAAGACAGGAATCAAAAGTCTGAGGTTCTTGATTAGCCTGCGCAATATACAAAAGGAGAAACAACAAAAGATCTTTAGAAGGTAAAAGGAACAGAACAAATAACAAAATCACAAACTAAAAACACTATTATGTACCTCATATAAGCGATGAACAGGTTCCTTCTTGCCTGTATGCTTCTGATGATCTCCAATAGGGTTAGAATCATCCACTGTTCCACCTAGTCCACTTTCATCTTTTGAAACTGGAGGAGCAAATGGAGTGGATACCCCAGAGACAGATCCAGGTTTCGGTTGCAGTGAAGAGCTTGTTGAACTTGAATTGGCGTTCTTTTCTGGAAAAGAAATGTTAGCTTCTCCAGATGGCCTTAATACTTGAGGCGATCCAAGTTTTCCAGAAGCAGCAACTGGCTTCACCGATACCTTTGAAGTTGCAGATACGCCAGATGAACTTGCAATTTGTGCATCACGCTCATGTGCCACAGATGATGAAACTGAAGAAGTATGTGAAGGGGATATAGCTCTGACAAGTTGTGACGGGCTATTAGCATATTGATTGACGAATTGTACACTCTGAGACCCTTGGGCTGGAAAATTAAATCTTGGTGGTTGAGAATTGGCTGCCATCAGATTACTGTTTAGTGGTACAGAAACAGGGGGGAACAACATGGCGTTGGTGTTATATGAGCTCTGCATATAATTACCCGGACGAGGAGCAAAAGATAACACTGGCTGTGATACTGGAGGCATATTAGGAAGAGATTTCACAGCCGCTGATCCACTGTCTGAATAAGTATCGCCTGGCCGGTCAAAACTCAGCTCCTCACGTGTGTCGGGATGAGTAATCTTGACAGGGGTGGTCTTACGTTGCCCACCAACTTTTCCTTGCTGCTGGGGATATTGTGGGCTCACACCCACACCCATGTGGCCTAACTGTGGATGAATCTGAGTGCCCATTGGAGTTGCAAAACCCAATCCCTGTGCCTGATGCATCATACCCTGATGAGGCATCGGATGAGACTGAAGACCTTGAAGAAACATCTGCTGTTGAATTTGTGGAGTATTTCCCATAGATAATGCCATAGGCATTGGCATCTGAAATGAGGTGGCAGAGACATTCTGAGGCTGCATATGCATATTCGGGCCACCAAAGTGCACAGGATGAGGAATCTGGGGATGCTGATAAGGTGTCTGCACAGAAGGCATTCGAACAGGTAAGATGGGGGACTTTTGAGTCTGATTTGGATGGGGTACGTGTGCAACCTGCACATTTCTTTTATCCTTGGGTGTTGCATGGGCCTCTTTACTGACAGAATGATTATCCATAACCTTATTTGGCAACTCTTGCTTAGGGACAGGAGTTGGCAGATTCGGTGCTGGTCTTAAAGAACTTTGGTGCATCTGCAAGCAAAGGTAAAATCCAACAAAACAAAATTTCAGAAATATTCCTTCCAGAGATTAACAGGCCAGGCTGAAAACCAAACCAGTACAATTTCGCTGTGCAAGTGTGCATGTGGAATACAAAACAAAGTGTAAGACACAAACTACCCATCGGTATATAAACAAGCAAGAACTGATCGAGTTAGGCAACAATCCCATTGATGGCAGAGAGGAAAAGGATAAGGTCGACCTGTGCACGTTTCTGTTCATCCAAATTCGGAGGCGCTGAGCTAGTACGAGCAGGAATCTAAAAAAATCAACAGGGCAGAAGCTTTATGTGCTGATAGAGGCATTGAAAAAATAACGATAGAAAATTTTCAACGACCAACAATGAAGGCACAAGAAAAAAAACAAATTCAGAAGTTGATAGCATACCTTCATTAAGTCGGGACCCAGTGAACCAAATTGGAAAGAAAATGCTTTAGATGCATCCCCAGAGGCTGCCATAGAAACAGCATAATCAAATGAGTTAATGGTTGCACAGGAGTACTTTCAATTATGCTCTCCGTGATATACTACTCTGTACACGTCAAAAGACGATGCAAGACAGCCATACCCTTAGCAGGGGTCGACGGCTCATTGCTCTTGGAACTAATGGTGGCAGACTGAGAAGGTGGAGCCTTCGGAATAACTCGGCTATTTCTGCTGGTCGAGGAATATTCAGATTGATTGGTGGTGCTGGTTCCACTAACTGGTTCATCAGACACTCCTGTAACGTGACACCATAAGAAATCTGACCTAGTAGAATTGGGTTATGAGACAGAATCTACACAAAATGGACTACCATCCAAAAAAGTATAAAATTTATCCAATTCAAGAATCAAGAGACGGCTTAACAATACAACAAACGACGCAAAATGCAGGGAGTATGAAGCCCCGTTATTGAGATCGTACCCTGAGACTGGGACTGTACATTGGAACCATTCTGATTGTTAGGAGGCAGAGAAGCGTCCTTAGTACCCGAATAATTAGGAGGCGGCAAATTCACCCGAGACTGCCCTCCTTGAGCATTGCCAGGTTTCTTAACGCTGACGAGAAGAAGACACGAGACATACCACCAAACAAAACAAATCACCAACACGAGCAATATTGCAAAATTTCAAGTTCAAGACAAAAACCCATCAGATCGAATACCTGCGATTTGAGGAAAAAGACGACGCATAGGACGCTGAAGAGTCGGCCGACAAGAGAGGGGCGGGCGCGGTGGCTGAGCCGCCACCGCCTCTACCGTAACCACCGGAGGAAGATCGCTGCTGCTGGTGCTGATGATGGTAACCGGCCGATCGCCCAGTTCTGCGGTATTGTGTGTCGCCTCTGTCGGACCTCGATTGATTGTAGGACATATATACCGAACCCTAGTTTACGCCTGCCAAGCTTAATTTTACAGCTCCGCGATAGAGTGAAACACTAAACAGAGACGAAATTAGGGTTTTATTCGACGGGCATGATTCGGGGACGAAGAAACAGAGAGAGAGATAGAGGAGAACGAGAGAAAAAAAATGCGAAATAGATAAAAAGAGAGAAAAAGGAAAATAGAAAGGGATCGCAGAGTGAGGGAGGGAGTTCGGCGTAGTACCTAAGAAGTAAATAAGGGCTAATTCAAGGGGCAAAACAGGGAAATCACATATAAACGAGCGAAACTTTGGTTTGGTCAACGAAAGAAAGTAGGGCTTCGAACGGACGCAGAGATTTTCTCAATATAACAAAAAAGAAATCGATGCGATTGCCTTTGTTATATAGAGACGGAGATTTTTTACACCAAATATATATATATATATATTTATATATATACACATATATAATGCGTTCCTTGATGAAATAGGTATACAATTTTCCCAACGACATTAGGAATAATGATGGTGGTTGGATTAAATTTTGGTAACCGTATGGCTTGTTCCTTGAGCAAGCGTGATTGGTAAATCATACGATGAGCAGTTCGAACAAAAGCCCAATAGGTTGAAATATAAGCCCATAAGCAATCGAGGTTTCTAATTTGGGTTTATTATGGGCCAAGTGATGTCAGTTAAAGCCCATTTTTTGGCCCAAACAATGAAAAATACTTCTCGCTTTTTAATTACTCAATTCGAAATTAAATTCGGATAATAAAATTCCAATACAAATGCTTTTATAATTTTGATTCATTTTTTTATCCACGTACATTCATACCGATAAAATACTAAAGTTTGTTTGATTATATTTAAGAACATATTATAAAAACAATTACTAATCATTTATCTCCGGACAGATTCGAATTCAGAATTTTTTTTTTGGATTAAAAATTCATTTTCTCAAAGAAATTATCAGTTTAGGATATTTTATTTAACCGGTTTAGCTTAAATTTCGTTTCGGTATTTTCTAGTTTAAAAAATCATAATAATTTGATTTGTATATTGGATTCGATTAGGTTCAATTTCGATTATATATTATTCCAATACATTTGAATCATCAATTCTGTTAATAACCAAAATAAACTCCCTACCGTATTTGCCTTGCCTTACGGATAATATTAGATAAAAGCCAAAGTTACAAATTTGAATCCAAAAAAAAAAAACAAAATACTTATATAATAATATTCTTCCTCGCATATGTAAAACAACAGAACTTATGCGACCACGAGAGTTCCCGTCTGAAATATTTTTCCGGCGGATGAATCTTCGGCTCCGGCCGATGTACGGACAGATCTGGACGACCCTTTCCAGTTCCTCTCTCTGGCTTCATCCAAGTCCATCTGTTCTTCTCTGCACTCTTCGCTGCAAAACGCTGTGTCGCCTCTACAGATTTCACATCGCGCAACATCCGCCATGGAAAAAGATCATCAGATGCAAATTCAAACCCATCTCTTCTCGGACTACTAAACGACTTTTCTGGGAAAAGTCACATCGCGCAACATCCGCCATGGAAAAAGATCATCAGATGCAAATTCAAACCCATCTCTTCTCGGACTACTAAACGACTTTTCTGGGAAAAGTTCTGGAAGGAAAAGGCAAGAACTTTGGGTCGTTTACCAAAAAAAAAAAGAACTTTGGGTCCGGTTTCTTGGATTTTCCGGGAAACCAAGGGGAGGAAAACGCAACTTACAAAACCCATATCCCAAAATTTCGATTCTTGAAAGTGAAGACAAGTCTTAAGCTTTGTTCGATGAAAGAGCAAAGGACCAGTACCTGTACATGTAGATGTCGGAGTTAAGACCAAGGGGTTTGCGGCAAAGAGAACATGATTCCAAGAACCCGGCATAGGGCGAACCCATTCTGATCCCTCGCCCGGAAACTATCGAGATTTCTCGACCAGATTTTGAAATCGCAGAGCAAAATGAATCGCTGTGCTTGATTCTATTCACGGGGGAAGAGAGAGAGAGATAGAGAGGCGGAAGCTGGGGTGGACTGATTGGCCCCTTTATACAGCAGTTTTTTCGGGCTTTTGGGTTGACCTTACTGAATCAGCTGCATCACAGTCCATCGTAGCATTGGTGGTCTACCATCAATCGTGACCGTTCATAGCCACCTGATTTCGATCTTATAGATCTGAATATTAACATTTTCTTTTTTACCAAACATTAAATTTAATTAGCTCCACTGTGATTTCTTACACTAAATGCCTCCCAACGGAAATCCAATCAAAATACAATGTATTCAACTGTTTCTTTTGTGTGTTCTGTATTTACCAGACTCTAATTCAATTCAAACGTTTTTGCAGTCATAAATACGATAGTCACATTTTCAGAAACTCTCAGTCCATTAAATTCAAAATTAAATATAAGGTAATATTCTCACTATTATTCTCAACTAATAATCACCTATATATAACTCGTGAAGATAGGAAAAAACTATATGATATGATCGCATGCATACATTTCAAATGTTTATGTACGCACCGTCCGTCACCCATGGATCTCGTTCGTCCAATGCATCATTGGATGCAATAATAATATGATGGGTGGAGCTTTCAATGTAATAAATGAATTTATGCTAGTTCCCTATACGTATTTTATTTTTTCTTTAATTGGTGCGATAACGTTAAATGATATACGCACTCAACTACTTACACGTGTATCGAGTTGCATGTACAGATTTGCTGTCGTTATATTAAAATAAGAGATACGATCGCAATATATTATAATATAAGATGCTTTCTCTAAATAGGGGTCCACAGGTTTGTTACGTGTCGATCCGACAACAGTGGGACCCATGAAGACATGGAGATGGGCCCATATATCACGATGGTGCATGTCATCGTCATTCGGGCCCATTACCGTTCCCCTCTACCTACGGCCGTTTAGGCCCACTATTGGCCCATTATATTTGTTTGACCAATGATTTCCACCTGCTCCAAAATCGTCCTACGTGGCAGCTATATGGAGGTGCGTGTCTGTTCAACGGTCAGGATTTTTATGGTGACTGCGATTGGAGACTATAGTTTCGATGTTCGGTTCAAGATTTTTTTTTTTTTAATCATAGTTTCAACGTTAAAAGTAGAAATAAATTTATTTAAACAAACATCGTATTAAATTTTATAATTGGAATACTCAATCCAATATTAAATACGCGTATTACTTTGGGCTATCAAAATCGGTACAAAAATTTATAACCTTTTGCAACTATTTTCCATTGGAATGGTCGTTGATGATTTGATTACTTCGGCCTCTACAATGGGCCGTTATTGGGCCCAGAAGAATAATCACGTTCATGGGTTTTGTTCTGTAATGAACAGATTTGGTCGGGTTTCTGACTCTTCGTGGCGCGATGGGGGACCGGAAGATTCCTGACCGGCGGCTTTTGCTATGGTTCTTCGCCGTCGTCACCGCCGTGAAACTCCTCCTCATCCCGTCGTACCGGAGCACCGACTTCGAGGTCCACCGTCACTGGCTCGCTCTCACCCACTCTCTCCCTCTCTCTCAATGGTACTTCGACGAGACCAGCCCCTGGACCCTCGATTACCCTCCCTTCTTCGCTTACTTCGAACGCTTCCTCTCCGTTTTCGCTCGTCTCGTCGACCCCAAGATCGTAGATCTCCACGAAGGAATCGATTACAGCGCCGATTCCGTCGTCTTCTTCCAGAGGATCACCGTGATCGTTTCGGATCTGTATCTCCTCTTCGGGGTCTACAGATTGACCAGGAGTTTGGACTCGATGAAGCGGAAGCTGGTCTGGGCAATGGTGATCTGGTCTCCGGCGCTTTTGATTGTGGATCACATACATTTTCAGTATAACGGGTTTCTTCTGGGATGGCTGTTGCTGTCGATTTCGTATTTGCAGGAGGGGAGGGATCTGATGGGCGGGTTTCTATTCGCTGTTCTCCTCTGTTTCAAGCACCTGTTCGCCGTTGCCGCGCCGGCGTACTTCGTGTATCTGCTCAGGCATTATTGCTGGTCCGGGTTGGTTAGCGGTTTCCGGCGGCTTTCAACCATGGGCGCGGTGGTCGTGGCGACCTCCGCCGCCGCGTATGGTCCGTTCCTCTACTATGGACAGGTAGTTTAGCTTCGAGGGCAGACCGTCGCATGTAATTTAGATCAGCTTAGTGAGTATTGTAGATTCTAAGTGATCGCCAAAGGCCATTGCTAGTGCGTTTGGTTTTCTTTGGACGTAACTGATCTTATTATGAATGCGTTTAGCTGTAGAAATCTGTCTCTCACCATTTCCATTGGTGAGCTGTGCATTTTCTAGACTAAGGCAATGTTGGGTTTAGATTGATGTTTCTTCTTATTCTGTTGCAGATACAGCAAGTCATCAGTCGCATGTTTCCTTTTGGGAGGGGATTGTGCCATGCTTACTGGGCACCAAATTTTTGGGTTTTCTATATATTACTCGACAAAGGGTTGGCCTTTTCGCTTCGTAAGCTTGGGTTCAGTGTTCAGATTCCATCAGCTTCTTTCACAGGCGGATTAGTCGGGGATTCTTCACCTTTTGCTGTACTCCCTCAGGTATTTCTGCTGACAAGATCTTTGATTAATTGGTCTTGTTTGTTGTTTCTCGTGTCTGCTCCAATCTATCTCACCCTTTTTTGGCTTTCTGCAATGCTAGATCACTCCCTTGACAACTTTTGCAATGGTATTGCTCGCTTTATCGCCATGTCTCGTCAAGATTTGGCAGAAACCCCAGCCTGAGCTTGTTGCTAGATGGATAGCTTATGCATATACATGTGGGTTTCTGTTTGGATGGCATGTCCATGAGAAAGCATCGCTCCACTTTGTTATCCCACTTGCGATAGTTGCTGTCCAGAGCTTAGAGGACGCAAAACATTACCTTTTGGTTTCTATAGGTATGCTTCTTTTGAGTGAATCGTTGACCATGTCAACAATGCTTAGAACATATGCTAATAGGTTGATATGTTTCTGTAATCGGCCTGCAGTTTCTTGTTATTCGCTCTTTCCACTGCTATATGGAGCACAGGAATACCCGATCAAAGTTCTTTTATTGCTACTGAATTCCATCGTAGTATGGCTCGGATTCACTGCTCAACACTCATTCACCAAGGAGGGAGACAAACCTCTGAAGCATAGCTCTGGTGAAATCAGGAGCAAGTTTGGCATTGGATGTGTTAGAAAAAGTTACCTCTTTGGTCTTGTTATAGTAGAGATAATGTCTCAGTTCTTGCATCCATACTTTCTTGGAGACAAACTTCCCTTTCTACCCCTTATGTTGATCTCTACATACTGTGCCTTTGGCATAATGTACTCGTGGATTTGGCAGCTCTGTCGGATCCTGACATAAAAAAAAAACTCCTTTTTTTTTCTTTTTTTTTTCCCGTTTTATTAATCTTTTGAGGATTGACTAGGGGCTTGAGAAGAGAACACTAAAACCATTGATCTCACTCATGTTTGCCCTCGAATTATTATACATCTAGTGAAAAAGCGGAATAAAAAGACTAACCGGATCGATCTGTGTGCTCCTTCCGACACTTTTGGAACGTGGGTTCTTGTTACACTGTCGTTTCCTAATCTTATTTTCAGCTCCAAGAAATCTGGGAAGGGCAAGAGGCATGGGAAGGGTGGTAACCGCTTCTAGAAGAACATCGGTCTGGGTTTCAAAACCCCCAGAGAGGCTATCGAAGGTATGATCTATTTCTTAGCTTCGTTTTCCGCTACTACATTGTCTGCAAATCTTAGTTTATGAAGCTGCGAAATCGTATGTACAGAAAAGTGGATCTGGAGTGTTAGATCTTCTTGTTATCCTGTGCTATATGTTGAAGAACAGTTTGGTTAGTAGGCTTCCAGTTGAATGTCACGTATCGTGCTTTCGTCTTTTTCTATTTGATTGATGATTCGTGTGTTATATAACATACCCGGCATTGCAGTTCCTACTCTGGTTTTGTTGGTTTATGGTCTAGAGCTGTTTCATGTGTACTTTTAGCTCATCTGTAAAGGTTTCTTGCAATCTAAGGCTTTACAGTTTGATGGCATCTGTTAACTTTTCTGGGTTTCGGACCAATGAATACTACTGTATCTATACATTCAGGAACGTTCATCGACAGGAAGTGTCCTTTACCGGTACTGTTTCTGTCAGAGGCCGTATATTAGCCGGAACTTGTCACAGTGCAAAGATGACCGAGGACAATCATTGTTTGTAGGAACTATCTTCACTTTGTCAGGAAATACCGAAGGTAAAATAGTTTCGATGCATCTTCTTCATAACGTTCCCGTCCTCATTTGCGCCCTATATGGAGAAAACTCGGCAT
>NW_010965946.1:493513-524389 GCF_000463585.1 Tarenaya hassleriana | reverse complement strand
CGGCATTCTAATCTCTTAGCCCTTCTAACTAATATCCAGATGCGAGAAAAGGCAGTCGGACATTCGAGCTCACATTTCACCGTGCTTCCGTGCCAAAGAAGGAGATCATGTTATCATTCGGACTTACCACTGCTCGTTTCTATATATGGAAACTGTGAACTGGCTTGCCGACAAAAACCCAGGCCATTGTCAAAGACAGTGAGGTTCAACCGACGTCCTGAAGGTGGTTACGGCGGGAGGTTTCGTTCCGGCGGAGGGAAGAAAGCATTTTCCGGAATGTAAAAGCTTCTGGGTATGTCATATATGGGGAGTTTATATCGATTTTGTCATCAGGCACCATATTTTCTCGGTCGGAACACCGTTAAGTTAAGTATGGGAAAGCTATCTGTTTTGGTTGATGGGCCTTTTAAGGATCCTCTTTGAATCGTGTTTCAGTTGCATTGGGTCACGACTCATGACTACGGTCCAGTCCCATTCGTCAACTTGCATTTTCATTCAATGTCTTTAATCTTTGACTTTTGAGTTCCAAGTAGATATTATATATTCATGATGAGAGTGATGAGCCAAAGAGAGGGAACATGCTTAGAGTGTGAAACAAGCAAAGTATATACATACATATATATATATATATGTATGTATGTATGTACGTATGTATTAAGGATTTGGGTTTTTTGTAAAGAATGAACTTTGATTCTATTTTGTAGCTGAAAGTGCAGGTGACGTGGAATTTATGATATAGGTTTGTATAATTAATGACTTTGTTGGGTCTACATTGGTTACACACCTTGTCTCCTCCTTAATTGAATCCCGATTTTTGCAGTTATTAGTATTACCCTCTCTCTCTCTCTCTCTCTCTCTCTCTCTCTCTCTCTCTCTCTAGGCTTTTGTTGAGATTAGGGGTCGCCAAATTGAATTACAGTGGTCACTGTACGGTTTTATCCAGATTTTGAAAAATGATATATAATCAAAATCATTTTGGTTATAAAACGATTTGAATCGATTATATATTCATTATTAAAAAAATATATATACGCTTTTGTGCTGGAATTAAGTTATCCAAATCACTAGTAATAGATAAAGTCGTTATTACAGGGTGTAACGACATTCGCGAAACGCAATTTGTGGCATGCGATTCGGGAACACACTCGCTTCCATGTTCCGTGGAAAATAAAAAGGCACGATGGATGGATGTCTTAAAAATATTATACGTACTTACTGTCTGAGAGTCGTATTGCATGCATCGTGCGACCGTATTCTACGCCACATTTTTATTTATACGAAAACCATAGAATGCATACCCGCCAATAATGAGACGTCACGTGTCCCTGCATGTGCGCATTACTCGGCCGTGTTTTTTCAGTTCACGGTCGTTTTCCATGGACATGAAATTCCCACACATTCCATAATAGTGTATAGTCACGGGTTCGAATTAATTATATAGCCAACTAACTATGTGGATGACTATATTTTTAACGTATGGAATTACAAATTATAAAATTTCAAAAGAAAAAACGTAACATTTTCAAAATGACAGGTGGCAGTTGATAAAATCATGGGCGACCAGGTGCTCTATGCAAATTGAACGGTACATAATTAACTATTTGATCAAAAGCTTTCTTGGTAATTAACCAAACCAAACTTTACTTCCGGATTCTATGTAGAAATACAAGCTTGGTAATTTTGTATTTTTGTGAAAAAAGAAAACGCACGAGAGAGGAGCCGAGAGTGGACATAACGACAATTCCTGTTATTTTTATTTTTATCTTATTTTTGGCAACAACGGAGTTTATTTTTTTTTTAAATAAAAAGTTTCATATATAAAAACCCACGAAAAGTAAAAAAGAAAAAAGAAAAAAGAAAAAACTGTTGACAAGAGAAGCCTCAGATGGTATAATATATCTGTTTGTGGTGTCAGCAAGGTAAGCATAAAGGGCTAAAAAAAATTCATAAAAGAATATGCTACAAAAAAAAAAAAAAAGATAACAATGGTTATGGCATTCTACCATGTAATTCCATTTATTAGCACTTTGATTTGGTTTGGTTCGTATAAATGTAAATATCTGCAGTCCATTTGAATTTTCCTAAATTCCAACTTGTATGAAAATCGAAAACTTTACTTAATAAAAAAACAAGTTATTATTTGAATTAATTATCTATGCAATTATTGTGAAAATTGGGTTTAAAATTGAGTAAATGGAATAACGAAATTGAATGCAATGCAAGCAAACCTGCGTTCACTTTTTTTTTTTTTTTTTTTTGGTTTGGTGTTGAATGAATGAGGCACTGCTTCAGTTGGTTGGTTCCCTTGTATTTATTTCGCTCTCTTTCCCAACGCCATCCCTTATTTATATCCATAACATACATACATATATATACATATGTATATATCCATTGTATTTCTTCGTCGCCACGACCGTTCCATCACCTCTCTCACCACCGACGTCTCATACTGACTCTAAATCCGTCACACTCTCCAATTCCTCGCGTGCCTCTCACGTGCCCGATCTCCCCCTCCTCTTCACAACCGCCATCGAAACGACGATTGGAGAAATTCTGCAGAGAAGCCATGGGTTCTCTCTTCGACGGCCATGGCGCAGACTCTGATTCCCACTCCTTCCCCTTCGATAACCTGAAACTGAGCGTCTTGATCATCATTCTCATCCTCCTCGTCACATTTCTCATTTCACTCTTCATCTGCTCCCTCCTCCGTTACCTCAACCGCTGCAGCCTCCACCGGCGCTCTCACTCCTCGTCCTCCTCCTCCGGTGTCGCAGATTCACGGAGGATATCTGGCCGCCGCGTCTCTCCTGGGATCACTGCCTCGTCGGTGCTTGATTCGCTGCCGATTTTTAAATTCTCCGCCGTCACGCGCCGCTCCTCCTCCGCGATCTCCGGTGACTGCGCCGTCTGCTTGTCGAAGTTCGAGCCGCACGACCAGCTCCGCCTCCTCCCGCTCTGCTGCCACGCCTTCCACGCCGACTGCATCGACACGTGGCTCGTATCCAACCAGACGTGTCCTCTCTGTCGCTCCCCTCTCTTCGCCGCCGAGTCCGATCTCATGAAGGCTCTCTCCGGCGGCGGAGAAAACAGCTTCCGCCTGGAAATCGGCTCCATCAGCCGCCGCCGCCAAATAACAGAATCGGGCGAGCAGCAGAGATCCTACTCCATCGGATCGTTCGATTACATCGTCGACGACGATGAATCCGAGGTCTCGATGACTGATGTCCGCCGGAGAAGCATATCCGGAAAGGACGAGGAGGCCGTCACAGTAGCGGAGCCGTTCGAGTCGAGCCTTGCGGCGGACATTGGTGGTGGTTCCAGGAACTGGCTGAAGGATTACGTCGACAGATTCTCTCGTGGTATATCGTCACGAGCATTGTCGTTCAGGAGCTCAGGGAGGTTCTTCACCGGAAGCAGCCGCCGGACTGAAGAGTTTCAGGGGACGGCGGACATAGAAACTAACCCAGCCGTCGCCGGCGAGGAGATCAGCGAGCTGTTCCGGTGGCTATCCGGAGTGTGAAAAACAACACATGATTGCGTTTGTAAATAATGAGGGGTTAATGTTTGTTTTGATATGCGAACAATGTTCTGGCTTAGCAATTAGAGTTCTATATTTCGACCGTAGGTTTGGATTGCATTTCGTTTATTTGTTATTGGATTTTGCGGATATAAAAAAAATTTAATGTTGATCGATTTCTATTAAGGTTTCACTGGAGTTAAATTTTCATTTGATAAATGGTTTTTATAGTTCAAAAATGTTATCTCAATTCGATTTTAATATCATTCAATTCAAACACAGTTAGTTAGCATCGGTTCAGTCTTACAGTAATGTCATTCAGTTCAAATACAGTAACTTCCAGTTATTCTGAAGTTGGAAATTCGAGAGATAAATTTTGGGCCTCTGGTACTTAATCTTTCGGCCCAATATCAACCTAAAACTATGGGCCTTTTATTCTCACTCTCTCGGCCGAAACCTTTGGGCCTTGGGTACTCTCTCTCGGCCCACAAAACATATCCTCTAATGGTAATGGTGAATATCAAGCATGAAACGTGAGCTGAAAGACAGATGGGACATTTTCGAAGAATGAAATTGCTTGCAATTTCCAGCAAATTCTGACGCATAAACGTTTCAAAGATGGAAAACTCAACATTTGGGAGGATCAAAACTCCAAGACTCGAACCTCGATCATACCCTCCTTTCGTTTGGGAGAATACCAAGCCACGACCTTTCCAGATTCCAGAAGCCTCAAGGAGTAATTCAAACTGAGCATCACATCTTCCATTCTTGCTCCATACTTTCCTGCCCCTACCTGAAACTGTGAATCTACTCTGAACACGATTGGCCCTGCAACCTGGAAAAGATCGCAACCGGAACAAGTGATCTCTCTGTCATCAGAACAGAAGGAAGAAAAGCCTGTTCTGTCAAGGGTTTCACTAAACGCCACTTTCAGTTATCTGAGACATTTGGTTGGGGGCAGAAATGGTTCTTTCTAAAGCCAATTCACTTTTTTGAGTGCAATCAGATTCATAAGAAACTTACCTGTTGCATGAATATGAGCTTTAGCCTGGGAGACCACAACGAATCATCTGCGGCATCAGCTGAAGATCTCGTAAGGGTTTGGAAGACCCTCTTGGCAAGTGCTGAAGCCGAGCAAATGTCCACACGAGCATCTACCCGGGTTAGATCACGGTAATACTTTCTGAATTGCCCTTTCTGGAACGTATAACAAACAGAACTGAACAAATCAGCGCTTATCGGACTCCTCCTCTTGTCTCGCCCTGTAATCCATGCTGCGAAACTGCCACCTGCGGTGATATCAAGCCACCACCATTAAAAGGTCAAGTACATAGACGAAATCCCATGAAATTTATCCACAAGACAGTGCATTTGCAGGGTTTCCGGAGAAATACCGATTATTCCTGATATTGCTGCATGGGGCTCCTTGAGGCGTTCATCGTATGATGGTACATCAAAATCATCATCTTCCGTGTTCGTAGTTCCATCATCTTCGCCCTCTTTTTGCCTCCAGAAGTCCCTGCTCATTTTGTATGAAACTGCTGCCTTGCTGCACAACCCAGGCATCAATGCAGGAGGAGCATCGCCATCAGCATCATTGACAGCCCGGGGTTGGCCACGGTTACTGTGTAGACCAAAGCGATATCTCAACCCAGAATCTGGGACAAGGGATGACACGTCAAAGGAAATTGATTCGGGAACGTCCCAGTAACGTCCTTTATGGTCAACAAACAGTTCAGGCCATGCTGCTTCCAAAGTGACATCATGCTCTTCAAGCTGTTTAAAAGCTCATCAAAACAAATTTAAAGGGCTCGAACTGTAAGCCTACCTATCAGAGAAACAACCGTGAAGGAGCCTAGCTAAATCAGCAAAGCTTCCACTATTTAGCAGATATGTTCCATTTACATGGTAACTATATGTGAACACGGAAGAAAAAATCGAGTCAAGTTCATACCGGATGGACAAAGGTTAGCTTGTTTCGAAATCCGTTCTTGTCACCCTGCCGCTCAGTGCTGAGCAACAAAGACGATGACGAACCCAATGCAAACTGCGCCCACATACCGATAGAGTACAAGGATTTGTCGATGATATGTTTTGCTGTGTCCTTGACAACCTGGAGATCCCACTCTTCTGCATTGGTGATTTCAGCTCTGATGTCTGATATCAGTTTCTTTGGTCGGAACTGCCCAACTAACCCCAGCCACCTACAAATACGAAAACCATGAATGAAAGACAAAGAAAGGCAAGAAAAATAAATAGATACAAAAATTTAGTACATATATTAGACGGCCGATATCATAAACATTGCCACAAGAACAACACTTAATGCCAGAACCAATCAAACATCTCATTACATGACGCTTCCTCATAAAAGACTTAAACCCAGACGAAGAATGGAAAGTACCATATAGACTCTTTTCGTCTTCATCACTATATCCTAAGACAAGCAGAAGAGAATTCCTGTATGCATCACTTCCATTTCCAAATCCCCATAGACAACTCCAAACAAGTCAACCAAACAACATAATCGCACCGTTTTTCCTTTGTTCTGTCTACCCTGAATTTATCAGTCCTACTGAAATTCCGACTCGAGACCGTCAGGGAAAACCCCTTCACAAGAGCACAAGAGCTACGCATGGCCAAGAAAGAGAATGTAGTGGCAAACAAAGGAACCGGAAATGCGAATAGAGAGGAGGATTACCAGTCGGAAGAGGAAGGACTAAGCAACAGAGAATGGAGAGAGAAGGAGCCGAGTTTCTTGTCGGAAGCAGGAGCAAGAGAAGGGATGATGCCGAGAGGAAAGCCTTCGCGAAGGAGAGAGAGCTGCTGAATCCGGTGAGCCCGGCTAGCGCGTGAGCCGTCGATGGGGAAGGGCTCACCAGGAACAGACCGAGCCGTACCGTCTAGGGTTTGAGGCGTGGAGATGTTCTGGTCCCAGAATGCTGAATCAATGGCGGTGTTTAGATTCGCCATTGTCCTTCTACCCACTCCTCTGAACCTCCTTATCCCTCTGTTGTCTGGGGGACTCGATGGAGCAAAGGGGTTTAGTGTTGTCGTCGTTCGATTCCGATGTCTCCTATGTGGGCTTCTTCGTGGGCCGCCCATTTTGGGCCTCTTTAAGGCCCATTCACTAAGTGGGCTTGCATTCAGAATTAGAACACGTCATTACAAGACCAAGTTCGCAAGGGAGATTCACTGCTCTCACCGATCACTGCAAACAAGCAGATTTCAGATAAATTGGAAACTGAAACTGTTTTGAATAGACAATGTCCAACCAAGCAGATTTGGATTTATTTGCAAATCTCAGATACTAGAGAAGCTCAAGATGACATCTTTAATGCCCAGAGACAGGGAACAAAAAGGGGGCACAAACAGGGAAAACCTCGCGAGCCGGCTTAGCTGGACATGGGATGGTTGTAAACATATTCAATGGCGAGAGAACAAGAATCGATCCTAACAGCTTCTTTGTCGGGTATTTCGAGCTTGAACTCCTCTTCCAGAGCCATCACTATCTCCACAGTGTCCAGGCTGTCCAAACCCAGATCTTTCTGGAAGTGGACATCAAGAGTCACCTATGGATTGGACAGTTGTTGAATGTGATTAGCAAAGGAAACCAAACAAAAGAACCAAGAAAGACAAGATGATTCCCTGATTCATACGCAATAAACAAGACAGGGCAAGGGAACAGCCTAATGAATGACAGTCACGGAAAAGAAAATGCAATAGACAGTAGAACTCGAACACAGTGACACGCATATATACAAGAGTAGATTCAGATTTGTGCCAAAACATTCAACTTTTCAACTGAAGAGTGATCAGGAACATCTCCTTGTGGAATACCACATCTCAAGCACACGCCCACAGGTCAAAACCAAACAGATCAGTAGAGGAAGCAGTCTCCAACATAGATAGATCCAAAAGTATCTTTTATGCATAAATGGAGAATTCTGTACCTCTTGGTGTTGGATCATTTGGGCACTTTTTGCATTTCCTCAAACAGCTAGTGCCAATGCAAAACATTCAGACTAACATCACATTCTCTCCTCAATTCAGAAAAACTAGTCCATTACAATAAGAAATACGGGCTTCGGTCTGATACCATCAACTACGAGTATAAATTCCACCAAACCCCCCTGTAATCCAAATCTATCCATAAGAAAATAAGAAACCCTCATCCTATCGGCGCTTTCCCACGAATCTTAGCTTTTGACATCG
Source organism: Tarenaya hassleriana (assembly GCF_000463585.1). Classification (NCBI taxonomy): domain Eukaryota; kingdom Viridiplantae; phylum Streptophyta; class Magnoliopsida; order Brassicales; family Cleomaceae; genus Tarenaya; species Tarenaya hassleriana. The sequence goes on along the minus strand of NW_010965946.1, from coordinate 516,657 downwards.
CATTTTACTATTGAAGACGAAGATTGAACTGACCTTAGCGGGATCGACCTTAGGGTAGCTCTTAACGACATCGAGAACTCTGTCGACGACTTCCTGCTTGGTGAGATGATCATCGTGCGATGAAAAGGATCGAGCGGAATTACGGAGATTGATTTGAGGAATCTTGGCTCCTGTGAGTGCTAGGGTTTGCACCGGAACCCTAACGTGTCGAAGAATCGCTGTTCTCAGAGCCATTTCCGGTCTCTTCGAGGGTTAGGGATCGATGTGTAAGCCTCTCTCTCTGGGAGTTCAGAAAGGTAGACGAGAAGGCCGCCGAGGAATCACGTGCTTGACACGTGCTTTATTGTATTTGTTGTGGGCCAGATTTGGTACATAACTAGCCCGGCCCAATATTGTATGGAGCCTTTTTCTTTAGCATAATTTACTCCGAATATCAACTAAAAAAATTGCAATCATTCTTAGTGTTCCAATGAATTAAATTTTGTTTTTAATTATATTAATATACCCACAATAAATAATTTTCTTAGATCTACATTGGATATATCAACACATGGGGCAAAAGAGGGATAAAAAACACCTGGCACTTTGCTGTCGATCCAAAGAAAAAGATTTTACAGGAAGAAATTAATTTGGAGGGTACAAATTCATAAATTACTGTTGGAATTTATGTCACGACAATATTCTTTATTATTTGTAACTGAGGTGGGCAAAGAAGGGACTAACAAACCTGGCATTTTGCTGTCGGTCCAAAAATAGATTTCACAGGGAGAAATTAATTTGGAGGGTACAAATTCATAAAAAAAAAATGCTACGATTATATCAAGACATTATATATATATATATATATATATATATATATATATATATATATATATATATATTTGCAACTCAGATGGGCAAAAGAGGGATTTCAGTTTTCAAACATGGCATTTTGCATATCCTGTGTTCAAAAATAGATTTTGCAGGAAGAAAGGAAGAAATTAACTTGGAGGATACAAAATTCAAAATCAAATGATTAACCAAAAAAAAAATCATAATCAAGTGTTACAATTTATGTCAAGATAAATATTTTTTATTATTATTTGTAAACTCACAAACCCAAAAAGCACCCATAAATTTTCACATATTTCAATAATTAGCCCTAATATTTTCCAAGTTCACCCAAATGACCCATTGGTCCTTCGAACGCAAACAACAAAATGCAAATCATTTGATGAAAACAGTCATGCACTCTTCTTCCAGTGTACGTCAGTCCGGGGCAAGAGGAAACGAGATTTCTCACCTTCCGGCGATCTCTACGGTAAATCTCCGTAAACCCCGGCGAGATCCCGACGGTTCTCTATCTCTATCCGATCTAGTTCGGTAGATCCTCCGAATCATGGCTCCGGTCTCGGCTCTCGCCAAGTACAAGCTCGTGTTCTTGGGAGATCAGTCCGTCGGCAAGACCAGTATCATCACTCGGTTCATGTACGACAAATTCGACAACACATACCAGGTATTTTCATTTCAATTTATGTCGAAGATGCGCGGCGTAGCTCGATTTTGTAGGATTATTGCCGGAAACTTGTGGGCTGGATTTGCTTTGGGTCCAATTTTCACTCTTTTAGACCTCTGCTTTGTTGCGAGGTTCGTGTTCCGAGATGGAATATCAGTTTCTTCCTTGATCTCGTGTTTGAATCTGTGTAATTACGCGTTGATCCGTTTTGTGGATCAATGCTTAGTGTATAGAAGGTGAAGCTGACAGGTTACTGGCGATCGTTTGTGATCTGTTTTTTACCATTCTTCATTTTGTAATTTTCTGCTAACCATTAACCTTAGATTGGTCTGCAAATTCAAAAAGATTCCGTGCCATATACAATTCTAAGTTAAACTGAATGATAGTCTCCTAAGGAAGTTTCTTCTTTGTATCTTTAATCTGAGTTTAATATGCTAATGAAGAACTCCTGTTCTTGATGTGAATATGATGACAGTGTAGGACCTATAGATAAACTGCCATCACTCTACATAGTTTTTATTCCTTATTTTCTAAGAACTTTCCTTGTTTTGTTATCATCAGGCCACAATTGGTATTGATTTTCTATCAAAGACAATGTATCTTGAAGATCGAACTGTTAGATTGCAACTCTGGTAAATTCTGGACCCAGTGTTAGTCTTTTTTCACCGAAAAGTGACATCACGTATTCTAGTTTACGAATTAACCTCGAGACGAATGGCAGGGATACAGCTGGGCAGGAGAGATTCAGGAGTCTTATTCCGAGTTATATCAGGGACTCGTCTGTTGCTGTCATTGTGTTTGATGTTGCAAGTATGTGAACTTTGTCACTCTCTCTGAACTTGTCAAATGCATGCCTTTTTTTTTTCTAACGTCACAGATTTGGTGGCTATGGCATGTTAATAATCATACGAGCGAATGTGTTATCCATAATCTTTTTGTTGTTATTGATCAATGTGTTTTTGTTTAGAGATCTTCCATATGTGCATTCTGAAATCCAGTTGAGTTTTCATTTTTCCACGTGATTTTAGGTAGGCAGTCCTTCCTAAACACTTCTAAGTGGATCGAAGAGGTTAGGACTGAGCGTGGCAGTGATGTGATAGTTGTGCTTGTGGGTAACAAAACAGACCTTGTGGACAAAAGGTATTTGATATTTTTACACCTTCTCTTAGGCTTGTGAGGGTACATTTTGATGCAATGTCCAGATAATGGCAAAATCACAATCGTCATAGAATACCTGACACATAATCCATCTGGTGCCAAAATTTTCCTTTCTCGCTCATGGCCCTGGTGACTTTGTGAATTCAGGGTCTTGGTCCTTGTTTCGTCAGTTTAGTTGTTGTAGTTGGAGGAGTTTGATTATTTCTTTCTGCCATGGTAAACCCAAGTTTAACTTTTGCTGATGACATTGAGTATGCTTCCCAAATGAATAAATGGCTCATGCTTACCACCCTTAGTATCCATCTGCCTGCAAATCAACCACTATCCGAGAAGACTACGCAGAAAATCCGCATCTGGTCAACTGGTTATGTAGGCATCAACAAGCTTTAAAATTTGCCGTGGGGCTTGTTGCTTACTGTCAATGACCTACAGTATTGATGTATTTGTTTGACAGGCAAGTATCAATAGAGGAAGGAGAAGCCAAGGCTCGCGAGCTTAATGTGATGTTTATCGAAACCAGTGCAAAAGCAGGCTTCAACATAAAGGTAAAACGATTTCTGCTTCGATTTTGTAAGAGTAAGGAGTTATGCTGCATATGCACTTGACTTCAACTGAGCCCTATCAAAGCCTACTAATATGGATGGAATATTATCTTAATCTTCATATGTGCCGCTCTCACTAATATGGGTGGATATTATCATAATCTTCATGTCAATGCTCTATGAACAATGTGGGCAGCAGATGCAGAATATGACCCTGAACCCTAAACCCTAACCCTAATCCTAACTAAGCCAAGATAGCGGCAGCTTTGCCTGGAATGGAGACACTGTCTTCGACGAAGCAGGAAGATATGGTCGATGTGAATCTCCGGTCTTCCAATGCAAATGCATCTCGTACACAGCAGCAGGCCGGAGGGTGTTCCTGTTAATGCCACAAAACAAAATTGACAGAAGAAAAAAATGAAGGGAACTAACTCCTCACATGCACATGCTCTCTCAAGCTCACATCCATCTGTAAAAAATTTTGTCTGCTTCCGTTTTCCAACTACATGCACTTTGTTCTGTCTCCATTGTTCCAAAACAAAAAGGGAAGTTGATCTTTGGACTCTTCCGTGGTAGTACTCGTGCACTTTATATGTAATTGTGTGGACCGACTTTTCGATCATTCACATGTATTGTTGTGGATTTGGTTATAACTTATAAGTAAATGTATGCGACTTTTCTGTGTAAAAGCTAGAAAAAAAAAAGTATGTCAACAACCATATACATATATATATATATATATTTAATTATAATCTCACTTTTTCCCTTTTTCCACAGTGTCCATGTGATGGCACAATCAGAGGGCCGAAGACAGAAGATGGACACATGGATTTGGTCAGACGGCATAAATGAGCCATTAATTCTATAACTCCAGGTATTATTATTCCACCATTTTCTCCCCATGCATACATTTCTCCGTTTCATACGTTTTAATGCTTTGATTTTTATGACCTTTGAATCCCCCCCCCCCCCCCAAAAAAAAAATGAAAAATCTAATAAGTAATTTGAATTCAAGGAATTTCTAAGAAAGGAGACAATTTTCGCGATCAGAAAAAAAAATTGCCAACTTCCCCCTTTTCTGACCGTTACCGTAAACGAAGACCTAAAGAAAGCCGCGATCCGTCTCTGTTGGTATTTTTTTTTCACGGGCCCGTCGAATTTAATTTCATGGACCCACCTCCTTATTTACTACACGGTCTTTGGCAAGAGTTAATATGCCGTTGAAATCCTTAAAACCTGTAACATATATGTTCGGGGTTTTTTTTTTGTGCTGTAATACATTAAAATAAATTCGTGCCATGTGCCCATTTAGGTCACAATATGATCACAATGTTATGATACTCGTTTACTACTATTAGATGGTTTGACTTTTTCTAAATCCTTGGAAGCAACCATCGAAATGGAACTTGTGTCCCATCCCATCTAGTTTTTCTCTTAAGACATATCAACGAGAATAACTAATATATATATATATATTTTAAAGACTAATATATTTCCATCCGAAAATACTTCAAATATTCGCAATCTTTACAATAATGAAATGACCTAACCATATTCGTTTTCTTGTGTAATCTATCCGTTGTTATTGTGTACACAAAATTTTTTATAAAACAAATTGCCACTTCATTTCTCCCCCATCCTTCATGCTTTCTAAATATCCTAGGAAACAATGTGACCAGCAATTTTCAAACTGCGAGTACAAAGAACATGAAAACTACATACGTTATCAAAAAAAAAAAAAACTACATATGCAATATCTTCCCCCAAAAAAAATTATCCAATTTAATCATTTTTCTATCCACCGTTGTTTCGGGAACAACCGATTTTAAACTAATTACCAACCTTTGGACTCAATTTGCCATTTGTGATTTAGCGGCGACGAGAGAAGGGCCCAAGGGTATTATCGTCATTTCACACGATCACGTCGATCGGCGACCGATTCCCAAACTCAACGGCGATGATTGGCTCTCCCCAAATCCACGAGCTTTCTCGACCGGTTCGCGCAGAATGATGACGCCGTCGAGATGTGGGGCTTACACTCACCGGAAAACCCGAATTCCGGCGGCAAGTTTCCTTTTCCTTTCCAATGGCGGCTCGGGCTCGCCCTCACTAGCGGGCTCAAGCAGAAGACCATCCCCGACAGGCTTTTCGCCAGCCCCGCGCGTGTCTTCCTCCTCGTTGGAGTTTCCGCCGCCTCCGCCGCCGGCGTTCTCTTCACCTTCCCTGGTGATTCCTCGACAGAGGCCCACGCCGGAGGCTCTCGCTCGTCCTCCATCTCCGTATCCCTCTCCGGCGACATTCCCCGGCAAAACACCTTCCGAGGTCTACGATCGCCGTCGGAGATCATGTCCTCGATGAAGCACGAGGCGGGTTGCTTCTTTATCCGACCGGAGATCACCGTCGAGAACCAGGACATCGACGACGACATGGAGGCGTAGGACAGCCTAGGATCCGACACCGAGGATTTGAAACCCGAATCGAACTCGTCAGATCTGGCCCTGAAGAGATTATACAACCGAGAAAAACCGTTCCTTTTCTTCCTCAACGACCGGTAGGCTTCGGAGCCACCGCCGCCGGAGGAAGAGGGGCCAGGACCCACCTGAGGGGTGAAGAAGAAGCGGCGGTGAGAGGACAAAGGGTAGTGTCCGGCGTCGGATTTTCTGGGCGCCACGTAAGGGGACACTGACCGAGGAAAAGCCAGAGGCGGCGGAACTGGTCGCAGGAAATGGCGGTGATCGCCGGCGGAATCAGCTGCTGCAACGGAGACGGCGAGGGAGAGGAGGCGCTCGCGGAGACAGGAGGCGCAGACGCCGACGGAGCTGCTGAGATCGGCGACGTGACGCTTACACCTCATCGGAGATTGGGTTATTGATTCTGTGAATTTCGGGAGGGAGATTCTGCTGTCGGACTGCAAGCAGAAGCTGAAGATCTGGTGAGAAAGATTTTGTCTTGCGCTGATGTTTTTTTTTTCCTCTTCTTTTTAAGAGAGAGAGAGAGATTAGGAGGAGAGAGAAACTATGCTCTGAGGTTATCCATTTAATGTAAAAATTTCTTTAATCACAAGTGACAACGAAGACCAAACTGTAAGACTTCTCATACTCGTTAATATTAACATAATCATGTCGTGTTTATTTAGATAATAATCCATTTTATTAACTGTACTTTTTTTTTTCCCTCTAGTGGAAACATGAGTTTTCCTTTGTCGTTGACCTTCTTTTTTCCTACCACTGCATCTGAATGCTATGCGTGTCATGATTTGCTCATCCACTTACCTCACCCACAACAACACAGAGTGGGGATGGGGACTAATCATTTTTCGGTGGAAATGCTTCTTCTTTTTGTTTTTTCCCCTTGAATTCGAATTGTTAAAAAAAGGCAATGGCTTACCTCTTCCGGGTTTCTTTTAACTATGAAATCTCTGGGTATTTAAAAACATTTAATTATTTATAATTAAAATTGAACCGATAAATTCGAACTATATATGTATATATGTCTGTAACGAGGGACAATAAAGGAACATGTGAGGGAAGGGGGAGGGGCTGGGGCTGAGGTCGTGTGTGTGATGGCGCAAACGGACAAGTGTTAGGTGTTTGGGGCCCCGACATTGCTCCACGTAAACGGCGTCGTTTATCGTCACCACACGCTCCCTCGTCCGTTTCTTCGGCCTTCCACGTGTCCTCCTATTCCCTTATGTCTGGGCTGGGCCCCATCCTTTGGATTATATGGGCATATTGTAGCCCATTAGTATTTCAGAAATTTTTACTGTGAACAAAAAAAAAAAAACAATGCCCATCATGGCATCCTGCGGTTGTAGACTGCGTGCCGTTTTTCGATTGAAGTAATTTGGGCCTATACTGTCGTATGGACTTTTAAGCTCCGCGGGTAATAAGTTCGGGACGAGGACGAGAAGAATCAAATCAACGCGCCTAAAAATTGCCGAAGGATAGAAAAAGGCGCGAAACGGTGCAGGGAGAAACCCTAGCGAAGCTCATTTCCGATTCTGTGGGTCGCGCTCGGTGTTCATGGCAGGTACTCGTTTCTCCTGATTCTGATCTTATGTTGTATTACTTTTTTGTATTGAATTAGCCGTGGTCAGTACACAAATTTTCCTGGATTCCAACGGTTACTCTTTTCGGGTATTTTGGCGTTCGAAGCGAGAGATTTTTTATAATTTCATGTTCGCAGATCTCTTTCGGACGCAGGTTTGTGATTTTTTTTTTCTATTTTACCGATTGCATATCTTCGAATTTCAGAATGCTTTAGTTTTGTATGATTTGTAGTTGTGATCGGATTCTTATGCTACATTGTATTACTGGGTTTGTTTCTATTTCCGTTGCGATCTACTTCGATTGACGTAGTTTTTTTATGTTTCCGATACTTTGGTAGAAAATGTGGGCATGGAAGAAAGGCGACAAAGTGGCTCAGGGGGAGCTGAAGCCGTTCTAGATCTCCAACCTGGATGTTCAGTGCCTGTTTCATACCACCCACTCTTTGGTCCACACGAGGACCTGTTTCTTCTTGAACTTGATGGCAAACTTCTCCCAGATTTCTTCCATCATAGGTAGGTTGAAGTTTTAGTCAATGGTTTTCTTTGGCTTATCCCCGTGTTCGGTTTGTCTAACAAAGTTTTTGCTGTCATCATCAAATGAAGTATTCATCTTTCACTGGCTGATTCCCTGTTGTCTTGTTTTTTCATATTTTATGAAGCTTTCATGCTCTTTTTCACCGTCATTATCTGCTCAAGGGCTTCTCTTTTCGTATTTTTCATCTTCAGTGTAACCTTGAGGGGACTCCCTGATGAGGATGCGGTTCTCTGCACAAAGTCTAAGACTTATGCAGTCAAGTTTGTCGGAACCTCTAATTCCGTGTTCCTTATCCCTCCGTCCGACTGTTCTGGTTTCCATGGAGATTTACAGGATCCTGTTGCAAAAGAGAATAGTAAGCCACACGTATCGATCATCAAAGCTGCACCTGGTAATATGGAACTTGTTGAGGTTGCTCCTAGACTCGAGAAGCTTAAGCGGCTTCTCTTGGAAAATCCATATCGGGCTTGTGAGGCTTCGGTGATGGATGAGCCAGAGCATAATGAAGAGAGGGGCAAGGGTTTGTACACGTGGAACAATTTAGTTAACTTGGTTCAGGCCAGTGATGACGAGTTACTTAGTGGGCTACATACTCTTTCAGCTGTGGAGATTGATGGTTATTGGAGGATTGTAGACGAAAATTACATGGATATGATTCTAAGGATGCTGCTGCACAATTCTGTACTGAATGATTGGTCACTGGATGCACTTGACGAAGAGGACGTTGTCACTGTGCTTGTATCAGATGAATTTCCCCATAAGCTTGCCCTTCACTGCTTGCATATCTATGGTACCAAGGTAAATGATGGCACGGGTAAAAGCCTTTGGAAGCTGGAACCTAGGCGGGTATGTCTGCATTTCGCTAGAAAAGTATTGGGCGATGAAAAGATGAGACTGGAGAATTTCATGCAAGAGTGGAGACAGAAGATTCCCGAAGGGATGGAAGCGAACTTCGAAATGTTGGAAGGGGAGGTTTTAACGGAGAAGCTGGGGATCGAGACTCGGGTTTATGCATTCAGTGTACGTTCATTGCCATCAACACCAGCAGAGCGTTTCTCTTCGCTCTTTAAGCATAGACCTAAATGGGAATGGAAAGAGTTGGAGCCCTACATCAGGTACTAAACTATCTTCAGATTAAATAACACAGATTTCAAAGAATTAATCAGTTTACGGCTCTGATACGTTTTAATGATTATGCTTATACAGAGATCTGAACATTCCGGGGCTTTCGTTAGAAGGCTTGCTTCTTAAATACACCCGAAGAACGCAGCCTACGGCTGATGCAGAACCTGTTTTCAGTGCAAGATAGTCCTCTCAATCCAGGTTTTGTCGTGTTATTCGGTTATATTTACGATCAATGAACTTGCAAATGCTGTCCGAATTTTAACAAAAGGATGCGTCTTTTTCCCCACAAGAAAAAAATGAGGGAGAGAACCAATCGGAGCCAAATTAAAAGTAAGAAAGGCCCAATGCAATTATAATGGGCCAGGCTTTTGTTGGGCCTTTAGTCCCGGTTTGGTTTCACCAGTTAACATTTACGAAAAGGCTCAAACCAGTTGGCCCATGATTATAAGATTGGGTAGCCCAATCAAGGCCCATTTGGATACGAAAGAAATGCCTTGTTTGATTTTTGAGAATATCATTTTTTTTGGAACTTTTAATAAAATTCTTAATCTGGAAGAATAACGTATATGATTTGAAAGAATATCATAAGAGAACTTTCTAGTTAAACCTCCATATAGATTTTTTTAGTTATAAACCAATGTCTATTTGGAAAATGCATTTTATTACATGGATTGCGTTTTTACTATATATTTTTATATCCTTATAAAGCTGACAAAAATCAGATGTGGATACTCTGTATGATATTACAATAAAAATAGGATTTCCCATATCAAGATTCATCGAATCTCTTCCAATTAGTAAAAATATTATGTTTCCTTGAAACAGAAAACCTATAAACAGAATTAATTTCCAGATATGAAAGTTTCTTGGTATGTTGCCTTTTTGATGAAACATTGAATGTAGGATATGTCATGAAACATGATCATGATAATAATGCAAGAACTTGACAGAATCAACGAGTAAATCTTCTCTTGATTTTCCATGTTTTACAACTCCTACCTTTATAGTCTACACACAAACATAAAACATATATACACACACATGTGAATATATATATATATATATATATTAAGAATCATACTCGTAGACAACTATACATACATATATCCAATCCCTTGTACACTTTTGTTTTGTGGGTAAATTTTTTTAACGATGGCTCTTGTCGGGAAAAATGGGTGGCAAAGCTTGTTCGTAAGCATTTGCATGGGCATGCTATTAGTGATGTCTCGTGGAATTGAGTGTGCAGAATATGGCGAAGCCCTCTCGAAGATCTTTTTGTACTTCGAAGCTCAACGTTCCGGGATATTACCTCCCGGCCAACGAGTTGAATGGCGCCGAGATTCTGCTCTTCGCGACGGCTCTGATTCTCATGTATGACCACCACCTTCTTATATACCTATACATATATGTATGTATATATATAGAACACAGAAAATTTTATCAATGGAGGCAACGAAACAATAGTATTATAAATATATATTATAAAAATTGAATAAAAAAATATCGTCTAAAAAATATTTAGGTTCAACAAATAAATTTTATGAATTTTTATTTTTTAAAATATATTTATATAACTCTATTTATAATTGTTTGAAATTATATTTTTTGATAAAATAAACTAGACAATAACTCAAAAATTAAAAATTTAATGTATTATGGATTAGACTTTTTTGAGTAAATTATCCGTTGAACTTTCTACCAAATTAAATAAAAATTCAATAAATATATAAATATATATATATAGATAAATTTATAAGTATAATAAATATATAAAAATAAATAAATAAAAAATAATAAAGACTATTTAAATTTACAATTTTTATAATTTTTTTTTGTTTTAGTTTTTCTTTGATTATAATTAAATTGATAATATTTTTTATTTTATAACTAATATTTTTAAAAGAAAAAAAAACAGTGGGGGCAGTGCCCCACTCCTCCCCACGTAGGTTCGCCCTTGTGTATAATGTCATATTATTCTCATTGGCCCGTGATTGAATGCTTCACCCTTCGTGTTTACCTCTCAAAAGTATGTCGATTCAAACCCTAATGGCTCACCTTTCGAAAGAAAGTTACTGATCGAAAGATATAATATACGTACTGTAAAAAAAATCCTAATGATTCAAACACTAATGCAATGCAGGTAGATCTTACCGGAGGGTACTATGACGCGGGGGACAACGTAAAGTTCGGGTTTCCGTTGGCGTTCACGACGACAATGTTAGCATGGAGTAGCATTGAAATGGCGTCGCAGTTGAATGCAAACAAGGAGAATGGAAACGCACTCGACGCTCTCAAATGGGCAACCGATTATCTCATCAAAGCTCATCCCGAACCGGACGTCCTCTACGGACAAGTCGGCGACGGACATTCCGACCATGCTTGTTGGCAGAGACCGGAGGACATGACCACTCCTCGTCCTTCTTTCCGTATCGACGCTCAGCACCCTGGCTCTGACCTCGCGGCCGAGACAGCCGCCGCCATGGCCGCAGCTTCCATTGCTTTCTCTCCGGATAACCCTAAATACGCTGAAGAACTCCTCCGTCACGCCAAAGAGCTCTTCGATTTCGCCAAGAATCATCCCGGTCTCTACCAGGACTCTATCGTTAACGCGGGTGCCTTCTACGCAAGTAGCGGATCTGATGATGAGATGCTTTGGGCCGCGGCTTGGCTCCATCGAGCCACTGGTGATCAAACCTATCTCAGTTATCTGACCGATGCCTCCAATGCCGGAGGAACCAGGTCCGTCTTCTCGTGGGATGACAAGTTCTTGGGGGCACAGGTCCTAGTCGCTAAGGTGAAACCCTATTCGTCATTCCGATACTGATAACTCGTGTTGCAAGTATATTGTATGTTTACGTGAAAGAGAAGAACGAGGGGAAGCTGGCGGAATACAAGAGCATGGCCGAGCAGTTTATTTGCGGTTGCGCACAAAAGGGCCCAAACAATATAAAGAAGACACCAGGAGGATTGCTATGGTTCCTGCCATGGAACAACCTTCAGTACGTAGCCACTGCTTCATTCGTCTCCTCGGTCTATGCCAAATACCTAGACGATGCCAAAACCTCCATCAACTGCCCCGGTGGCGAACTCAAACCCTCCGATCTTCTCGATCTCACCCGTTCCCAGGTAGTTTCAGAACTTATCTGAAAGGAAAACTTGAAAGAAAGTGTCTGATTCCGTCAATCCCATCTCAAATCTCAATGACTTAAAGCTACATCAGATTGTCAAAACTTGTAGTAAACGTTTCTACGTCTTAAGCAAGAGAAATATTCCTAAATATTAACCGTGTTACATGACCAGAAAATCGTTTTCTTGTAACCCAAGAAACTGTTTATTGTTCTTCTGCTGCAGATGGATTACATATTAGGTTCGAACCCGAATAAGATGAGCTACATGGTAGGGTTCGGGTCGAATTATCCGAAGAAACCGCACCACAGAGGAGCATCCATTGTGTCGATAAATAAAGATGCGAGTCCGGTGACGTGCCAAGGAGGCTTCGACCAATGGTTCAATAACCCTTCTCCAAACCCTAATGTTCTCGAAGGCGCAGTGGTCGGAGGTCCCGACGAGAACGACGCATTTACCGACAGCCGATCCGACTATGAGCACAGCGAGCCAGCTCCCGTGACTGTTGCACCTCTCGTCGGCGCATTAGCCGCCATCGCTTGATTGATCTTTCTGATTACGACGACTCATGGACCTTGCATATGCATTGGTTCGCGTCGTGTGTTTGCATGCTAAATGAATGTATCTCATTTTCAATATTTGGCTTTTATATATATATAACAACTTGATAATACAAGTTTTGCAAATAAAGGAGAAGAAGGGAGAAATAAACTTTCTAAATGAAATTCTCTTCTTCGATTAATGAAAAAATGGTGTTGTACATTGTATTTAAATACAGAAAACTCTATCAAAAAGATTCTAACAACCGAGAAATAAATGAACCGAGGAATGAATCTATTTATTAAACCAGGTGACAGAGCAGAGACACCGAGAAAACAGAGTATTGCAGGTTCTTTCTCATGTACAGCTTGTTCTTCATTCTTGATAATATATATATATATATGACATAATCTTTATATCCCTTTCAAATCTGGTCCTACCTTGGAAAATACTGATTGGGGGTTTTGGACGAAAGTTGGTATCATCAAAGAAAATACTCAAATTTGAAGAATTGGAATAGATTATGCAACATCTTTATTCTTTAACCAGAAGTCGGAACTAAGCCATGAGAATGTAATTATTCTTCAATCCAGTTTTTAACGGTTTAGTATGCGCTGATTTAGATACGAACGAAGATTAGTTTGAATGTATAAAGTTTAAAGGTGTCTGTTCATAGTTGAATACTATTTAAAACCATTTCGTGGTCTAACAAAAAAAAATACGTGAACAAAGTAGTCTAAGCCCCTTTTCTATATATATATATATATATATATATATATGTAAATAAATTTTGTTAATCTGGAACAAAGAGAGAGAATTATTTCTCGTAACCAAAAAAAAAATTGGGAAGAAAAATCAAGAATGAGACTACCGAATTTTGTGGGCGTTATACAAATAAATGCTCTCCACGTTTACCAGGCAATGTTGGTGGGTATATTATAAAGAAAAGATAAAGTGACTCAATTCAATCACGTCGTTTTTCTTAATAACCAAAATGTTCATAGCATACAATGACTATTACGTGGAAACTCACACGCGCATGCGTATAACATATGTTATATGTATATATACAGAGAAGATGTTAGTCGGAATAGAATTTCGTGGAAATTATTGGCGGTAAAATGGGAGAGAGTTTGGAAGAATCACGTCAGCATGCATCCATCGTACTCGAATTTGGTCCCAAATAGGTTAAAAAAAGGATAGGGACAACGAGACCTGATATAAAGTCTTGGATCGTAGAAGTCTTTTTCACGAATCTTTGTCATGGACCCACTCCCAAATCAAGCTTTCAATAATACAAAGTTACAAAAATCGAACCCGCCTTTGATATATATATATATATATATATATATATATATATATATAATGCGAATGGGATTAAATAAAATGAAGTAACAATAAGCGAAGACCGTCGGTTCTTGTGGGTATAATAAGTCACGCGCTAACGTTTAGGAAATTTCTTGGAAGAACGAAAAGGAAATGAGGACACTCTCTCATGGCAGGAAACGGATTTTTTTTCTAAATTTTCACTAATGTCCATGGCACAGTGGCTTCCGACGAGGTTTTCCACCACCAAACCTCTTTCTTCCCATTAGAGTATTGTATGTTTACGTGGGTGTAGTTTGTGTAAAATACCCCCACGTTCTTTATTTGATGATAACAACACAGGATGAAAATGTTTATGTATCCATTCGAATTCTTCCAATTCAATAAAGGCCATAAATTTCAAAAACTGTTATCAGCTTTTTGTCTCTCGCGATAATTGTCAGTCACCAATGGAGAAGACAACAAACACAATCTGAGGATGATAGAAAAATCCGCGGTGGAATACGAATGAGCCAATGAAAAGCAATTTCAGTCATAAACAATCAGATCTCGAAAACCTCTTTCGGAACAGAACATGTATTTTAATCTCTTTCATTTACTAAAACATTTATTGATTGACCGACCAAGAGAATCCAACTGTTTTCTTCGCTTCGCCGGCGGATTTCTAACATCATACGAAGCTGGTGGCCCCGCGGCTTACGTCACGTGCCACACCCAACCATCACGTGACTTTTCGTCAGGCATATATATATATGTACACAGACACACACATACATATGCCGCATACTCTAGTCGCTCGGTGCTCTCTTTCTCTCTCTGGCCTCGATTTCTGGAATTCCATCAGAGAAAAAACAGTGAATAGATAAAGAGATGAAGTTTGATAGTCTCTCTCGTTATCTGTAGCTTGTAATTGAAGTTTCTTCGTCGGAAGATATCCTCGTACGGACCCCTTTCTTCCGCCTCTTTGTTTCAGTTCCTCTACTTCTGGAACAAAAAAAAAAAGGGTAAGTTCTTGTAGTAGAGATATACTCGAACGCACCCCAAAAAAAAACTAGACGTTGGTCGAATATAATTGGATTCTGTCCATCTAAAAAAAAAATTGTGGGTAGTTAGGAACTGATGAACACTTACTTGGTAACTTGATTGTGCTTGGGAACAGATGATGGATATGCTCATAACGAGGAAGGGATGGCCATGTTTATGGGAGCATGTGAGCATAGCCATGGAAGTCGGCTTCATGGCTTTCATCCTTATCCATTCGGGACTTAAATGGATCGGTGTCTTGAGGGACAGCAGAAGTGCTGATGAAGACGAGTTGAAGAAGCATGATGATGATGACCTGACCGTGACGAAACTCAGCATCTCCTACTTCATCAGCCTTTCCTGCTGTGTCCTCATGGTCGGGATTCATTGTTTCGTCATTTCCCTTATGCTTCTCAGCGGCAGCAGCAGCAGCCTGGCTCGGTGTGATTCCCCTGTCCGAATGTTCTCTGCTGAAATCTTACAGGTTTTGTCATGGGGGATCGCGTCTTTTGCGGTTACGAAGACACGGAAGAAGAAGCTTGTCAGGTTTCCTTGGTTGCTAAGATCATGGTGGCTTTGCAGCTTCTTGTTATCCACCGCCGTATTCTTGGCTTTCGATACCCATTTCGTATCTGCAAAACACAACATCAGCCTCGGGTTTCGAGAATTTTCCGACTTCACCAGTCTTCTAGCCTCGCTGTTGTTGCTTGCTATTTCTGTCCGAGGGAAGACTGATCTCTGTTTCCTCAGTTCCAACGAGATCGCAGAGCCACTTCTCAAATGCGAAACCGATCAACACGAGAGGGAGTCTCTATATGGGAAAGCGACTCTTTTCCAGCGGATGAATTTCTCGTGGCTCAACCCTTTGTTCTCCGTTGGGTATAAGAAACCTCTTGAAAAGGATGACATCCCTGAAATTGATGTGAAGGACTCAGCCAGATATTGCTCTCTGATATTTGGCGAGCGGCTGAAAAGTACCAGAGACAGGGAGGGAGCTGGAAACACTTCGTTCTATAAGTCGGTTTGCCTGTTTGTCTGGAGAAAGGCAGCAATCAATGCATTATTCGCAATTATAAACGCGGGAACTGCATATATCGGTCCGTACCTTATCAACGACTTTGTGGAATTTCTAACCCAGAGGGAGATCCAGAGCTTAAAGTATGGTTATCTTCTTGCAATCGGATTCCTAAGTGCAAAAATTGTCGAGACAGTAACCCAAAGGCAATGGATATTTGGAGCTCGTCAGCTGGGGCTTCGCCTCCGAGCGGCTTTAATATCGCACATTTACCAAAAGGGGATACTTTTATCGAGCCAATCTCGGCAAAGCCACACGAGCGGAGAGATCATCAACTACATGAGTGTAGATGTCCAAAGGATCACCGATTTCATCTGGTACATGAACACCATATGGATGCTGCCTATACAAATCACGGCCGCAATTTACATCCTGCAAACCCATCTGGGTCTCGGGGCTTTTGCCGCATTAGCCACAACTTTAGCCGTGATGGCATGCAACATTCCCCTGACAAGAATGCAGAGAAGGTACCAATCAGACATCATGAATGCAAAAGATGACAGGATGAAAGCTACTTCAGAAATCCTGAAGAACATGAAGATTCTGAAGCTTCAAGCATGGGACAACCAGTTTCTCAACAAGGTCAAGAGTTTAAGAAAGAAAGAGTACCATTGTCTGTGGAAGTCACTGAGGTTACAAGCATTCACAACTTTCATCCTCTGGGGAGCTCCCACGTTGATCTCCGTAGTCACCTTCTCAGTATGTTTGCCTCTGGGAGTGCAACTCACAGCTGGAGGAGTCTTATCTGCTCTTGCAACATTTCAAATGTTACAAGGTCCTATATTCGGTTTACCTGATTTGCTCTCCGTTATCGCCCAATGCAAGGTTTCAGCCGATAGAGTAGCGTCCTACCTTGAGAAAGGTGAAATCCAGAGAGATGCTGTTGAATACTCCCCAAAGGATGAAACAGATTTCGGTGTTGAAATAGAAAATGGAACGTTTAGTTGGGAACCTGATTCAAACAGACCAACTCTTAGCGAGATAGAACTGAAAGTAAAGAGAGGGATGAAGGTGGCAATCTGTGGAGCTGTAGGAACAGGAAAATCTAGTCTACTGTCGGCAATCCTGGGGGAAATCCAGAAGCTGTCAGGAACTGTTAGAGTCAGTGGTACACAAGCTTATGTTCCTCAGTCTCCATGGATATTAAGCGGGACTATAAGGGAGAATATTCTGTTTGGAAGCATTCACGAACCTGAGAAATACGAGAGAACTGTCAAAGCATGTGCCCTAATAAAGGATTTCGAGCTATTTGCTAGCGGAGACCTGACTGAGATTGGAGAGCGGGGGATAAACATGAGTGGTGGACAGAAACAGCGGATACAAATTGCTCGGGCTGTTTACCAGGATGCTGACATATATCTACTTGATGATCCTTTCAGTGCTGTTGATGCTCATACAGGCAGGCAACTCTTTGAGGTAATATTAGTTCATGACATTAGTTGTTTTGGTCACTGTTTTTCTCTAAAACCTTGTGCCTTTCTTAGAAATTCAATCCACTCTGCAACAAGATATGGATTTCACTGCCATTTTTTTTGTTAGGAATGCTTAATGGGGCTACTGAAAGACAAGACTGTGTTATACGTTACCCATCAAGTTGAATTTCTTCCGGCAGCAGATCTTATACTGGTATGTCCTCTAGACCGTGCCTGAAAAACAGTGAGTTCCAAGTTACACACATTGTAGGCTGGAATATTGTGGCTGACACTAATGCTGTATCAGGTGATGCAAAATGGGAGAATCATGCAAGCTGGTAAATTCGGACAGCTTCTAAAGCAAAACATAGGCTTCGAAGTTCTGGTAGGAGCTCACAACGAAGCTCTCGAGTCAATCCTCTCAGTTGAAAAGTCAAGCAGAAACTTCAAAGATTCATCACCTGAAGATGAATCCAAAGACGATAATAGAGCATTAATTGCAGAGACCCCCAAGACACAGCATGAGTCAGAGCATAACATCTCTACCGAGAAGAAAGATAAGGAAGCAAAGCTAGTGAAAGACGAAGAGACAGAGAAAGGAGGAATTGGAAAAGAAGTTTACTGGGCATATCTGACGACTGTAAAGCATGGAATTCTGGTTCCGTTTATAATCTTGGCGCAGTCAAGCTTCCAAGGTCTACAGATAGCTAGCAATTACTGGATGGCATGGGCCTCTCCTCCCACAGCTGATTCCCAACCAAAGTTAGGAATGGATCGAATTTTACTTGTTTACTCACTTCTTGCTGTTGGAAGTTCATTTTGCGTTTTGGTAAGAACTATTCTGGTCGCGTTAGTAGGACTTTGGACAGCAGAGAATTTCTTCTCAAAGATGTTGCACAGCATCTTCCGTGCTCCCATGGCATTTTTCGATTCAACTCCAACCGGAAGAATCTTGAACCGGGTAAGTACCACTTATCCAACAAAACATATATTTGTTAACAAGTCTATAGTGTGCAAAATAGACTAAGGTATGTTTACTATGCCGAGAAAAAGACAGTAAAGGATTAACACACCTTTGTTTGATGTTCAATCATAGGCATCCACAGATCAAAGCGTCCTGGACTTGGAAATAGCAATCAGATTAGGCTGGTGCGCTTTCTCAATCATTCAAATTTTGGGGACTATCACTGTGATGTCCCAGGTAGCATGGCAAGTGTTTGTCATCTTCATTCCAGTAGCAGCAGTCTGTGTATGGTATCAGGTATGGGAAAACTCAATTCAGGCTGCTGGCCAGTGATAGAATTGTAACATCTATAAGGCAAACATTTTACATATCGATGATGTTTCTTCAGCGATACTACACACCGACAGCAAGGGAACTGGCTCGCATATCAGGAGTACAACGAGCTCCAATTCTCCACCACTTTGCAGAATCCATTGCTGGAGCGACAACAATCCGTGCTTTTGATCAACGAGAACGTTTCATCAATTCAAACCTTGCTCTAATTGACAACCATTCAAGGCCATGGTTCCATGTAATATCATCAATGGAGTGGCTTTCCTTCAGATTAAATTTGCTATCCCATTTTGTCTTTGTTTTCTCCTTGGTACTACTGGTGACACTACCTGAAGGAGTAATCAATCCAAGTAAGTCTAAGGCAATATAGATTAGTAATCCATAGGTAACCTTACTCATATAGAGGCATGCATAACTGTATCTGTATGTATTCCTCTCGGCATATAATCAAGTATCAATGGTATCAGACTCAAAAACTTCACATCATCATGCTGCAGGTATTGCAGGTCTTGGGGTTACATATGGCCTGAATCTGAATGTCTTGCAAGCCACAGTCATATGGAATATATGCAATGCGGAAAACAAGATGATTTCTGTAGAAAGAATTATTCAGTACTCAAAGATAGCCAGTGAGGCACCTCTAGTAATTGAAGATTGCAGACCTCCTGATAACTGGCCAGATGCTGGGACAATCAGCTTCAGAGACCTGCAGGTAAGACAAAAAAACATTTTACTATAAGAAATACATTGCTGATATATCATCGAGATATTTTGTGCTGAGATGTCTTTAAAATCCAGAGCAAGTAGTAATATATACTTTTGGAGACCCTCAGGCGTGAGACAGATTACTTAGCCACTTTTATTGCAAAACACATGCTTGTTTAACATCTAAAAACCTTGCAGGTTCGTTATGCAGAGCATTTCCCGGCAGTCCTGAGGAACATCACATGTGTGTTCCCGGGAGGAAAGAAAATAGGAGTTGTAGGAAGAACAGGAAGCGGGAAGTCGACCCTAATTCAGGCAATATTTAGGATTGTTGAACCAAGTCAAGGCAGTATTATCATTGATGATGTGGACATCTCCAAGATAGGTCTTCATGATCTAAGATCAAGGCTCAGTATCATTCCTCAAGACCCAGCACTGTTTGATGGATCAGTTAGGGGAAATCTAGACCCTCTATCACAGTATACTGATGGAGAAATATGGGAGGTAAGGTTCTTACTTGAGAATCTAGCTGGGATGATGCATGAAGTTGTACCTGAAAACATAGTTGTTTAACATTTCAGGCGCTTGAAAAATGCCAACTTGGAGAAGTTCTGCGGACAAAGGAAGAGAAGCTGGACGCCCCAGGTGAGTTTTCTGACATTAAGGGATGTGCAATATAATCAAAACTTCAGATCAGAGAAGTAAAATCATGAATGGTCTGTGGTGACAGTGGTCGAAAATGGAGAAAATTGGAGCGTTGGACAAAGGCAGCTGTTCTGTCTCGGGAGGGTGCTGCTAAAGAAAAGCAACATTCTTGTTCTGGATGAAGCCACAGCATCGGTTGATTCTGCAACAGATGGGGTGATACAGAAGATTATCAATCAAGAGTTTAAAGAACGGACTGTGGTGACAATAGCACACAGAATCCACACAGTCATTGAGAGTGATCTTGTTCTGGTTCTAACTGATGGTAAGAACTATGCACATGATTAATGATTACAGATGGCACAACATAGTATTAGCATCTAAATCACTTCCTCATGAACAGGGAGAATTGAAGAGTTTGACTCACCAGCAAAACTGCTAGAACGGGAGGATTCTTCGTTTTCCAAACTCATAAAAGAGTACTCTGTGAGATCTCAAAGCTTTAGCACCTTATCTACTCTGCACAACTGACAGGCAGATACCACAGGAAGCAATTGTAATACGTTGATGGGATTGGCTGCAACAGATCTTTACTATCACCAATTCAATAAAGTAGAAACTTCATCAAAAGTTCAATACATTCCATCTTCTAGTCATCTACGGAGTTTCCCATATAGACAGACATTCATATAGGAAGAACTCAAAAATCAACATCTACAAAGAAACCGTGTGCCCGACTTTGAAGGATCGGAGAGAAGAGCTCTTGATTCTGTATGCGTCTGGAAATTCTCTGGAAAGCATGGGGTATACCCGATTAGTCAATTCCCAATGATGAGAATGGTGCAAATCCCCCCTGAGGATGAGTCGATGAATTCCAAAATAAGTAACATTCTCTTATAAACAAAAGTGAATCTTATTTATTGAAGATATTAAGGCTCCTTACGGCGTAATCATCGTGGACATGCCATATGGTCTCCCCCAGAAGGTTTGCTACCGAGAGGATTGTGAGCTGAGGAAAGTAGTTCTGTTCCGACACTGGAATTGTGTTGGTTATGATCACCTCCTGAAAAAGACCACTTGACAACCTCTCTATCGCAGGAGGGCTGCACAGAGGCACGAAAACTTGTAATAGACTGCTGTCTGAAAAAGCTTATCTGTGGATCCATCATCTGTAAGATACACATACCTAAAAACTGCATGAGTGGTGCATGCATAAACTTCCCTTGCCCCCTCCTGGTGTAACAAAGCAGCGCCTTTACTTATAGTTCCTAAAACAGAAAACATACAAACAATCAGTGCTTAGCAATTAAAATAAACTGTGCAGTTGCGCAACAGAGGATGAGTTTATTGATATAAGGGATAGATTTCACGACCAATATGAAAAATGTATTAGGTCAGAACTCACCAGCTGTGTCTATCATGTCATCGACCATCACAGCTACTTTCCCTTTGACATCCCCAATTAAGTTCATCACCTGCATGATGGATTGTTTAATGTCAGAAGAAAAAGCGATATGTATATGCCTTAATGAAACAATCAGGTGTAACAGTGACATTACCTCTGCAACATTGTGTCCATGACGCCTTTTATCAACTATGGCTAAAGGTGCATCAGATAACTTTTTGGCAAAAGCACGAGCCCTCGCAACACCACCAACATCAGGTGAAACTACTACCAAATCGTCAGAGTATATAGTCTTGCTGGCTAGGTAGTCCAGTATCACAGGCTGTCCAGAAATATCACAGAAAGTATAAGTTGTCAAGTCTCATATATGTGGACAAAAGTGAACCTTCCTGGGAGCATTTGATGATTTGAGAAAGAAATTCCAATGGGTAATCGTTTAAGATAATAGCCTTTTACCTGACCATAAACATGATCGACGGGAATATCAAAGTAGCCCATAGACTGTCCGGAGTGAAGATCACAGGCGAGAACACGGTTTGCACCAGCTTCAGTAATCAAGTTGGCGACAAGCTTGGCTGCAATGGACTCACGTCCTTGTGTCTGAATAATGGCAAAGGTGAAAAAAGAATTATAAGGAAACTAAGTGGCAACAAAATGCAGCAAGATGCAGAAAACTTATACAACAAATTCAAAACCAACAAAAGGCTACAGAAATGACTTAAACTGCCAATGAAAAGCCTTGACATATAAAGAGTTTATGCAAATAACAAAGTCACAGAGCAAAAGCGGTACCTAAGGGAACCATAAAAACTTACCTTTCTATCAGCCCGAGCATAACCAAAATATGGAATCACTGCTGTAATGTTTTTAGCTGATGCCCTCCGGCATGCATCAATCATGATGAGCAATTCCATAAGGTTTTCATTTGCAGGTGGGCAGGTGGGTTGTACAAGGTACACATCACATCCTCTTACGCTCTCTTGTAGCTGAACGTAGATCTCACCATCAGCAAAGCGTTTGATCTTGATCTTTCCAAGCTCCAGACCCAAATAGCAAGCAATCTCCTACATTAAGTTTAAGAAGCTAATCAAGATTTGCACAACAAAAATCATCAGCAAATATGACTCCAGTAACAAATCCCCAAATACCAAGGCAGAGATGAACAACCTAGAATTCAACGTCTTCTTAATCACATCTACTTCACCAACGGCATTGCACACAGTGCGGTAAAACTCAAACACGAAGCAAAAGTACAAATTACCGAGCTTAGGCTACCGGGCCATGCAATTGAATAGGCGACCGACCTCTGCGATTATCAATTGAAAAAAAGTACCTGAGCTAGGGCAGGATTAGCAGTGCCGGAAAATATCCGAAGCCGGGTAGTGTTCTTATGGATAGCATCTTCAAGACGAGTCTTTGAGGCAAAAAAGCTCGGCGGTGAGGTCTCGCCGTTCAGTAGATGAAATCCGGCGGAGTTTCCGCCGTCGAATTTCAGAGGCTCCGACGCATTACACCACTTTCGTCACACATCACACAAAACAAACATCAGAAACAAGATTCATCCGCCAAGAAAACGAGGAAAACGCGAACTGATCACAGTATCTGTACACGAAAGAAACGAAACTTACAACAGGGAAACGAGCGGAAGAAGAGCGGGGGACTGGCGAAGTACGCCGGAAACGTAGGG
>NW_010965946.1:492867-493503 GCF_000463585.1 Tarenaya hassleriana | reverse complement strand
AAGAGCGGTGGACTGGCGAAGTACGCCGGAAACGTAGCGCCGACAGAGTAGGCGACGGCTGAACAAGCGACACCATTTTTCCCGGCGATCGATCCGGAGGGAAACGGCGAAGATGATCTCGGAGGTTTTAGGGTTCTAGTGAAAACGATGGTTTTTCTCTCCGTTCGCAGTATCTTCCTCGTTAGTGAAGTAAGAAAATGAAATGGAAGCGACGGAGTTGGCTCTATATACAGTTCGTCACAGCGATTTTAACCGTCCGTACATTTCTATTTCCCGTTGGAATTAACCGTGACGATTCTGCCCCTAAAAACGTGTGATATTTACATATCGGCCATTGCTTTGGAGAAAAAACAAGGGAAACACTTTAGAATCCACAAAAAAAACTAAGTTCAGATGTCACATATGTTCATGTCAAGCTCAAACATGAGAAGATCTTTGGAAGTGTTTATTTTCAAAGGATTTTCCGTACAAACACGAAATAAAGTGAAATTCATTTACACTACACAGACCGAGCTCTAGTCTCACATAAACTAATGGAGATGACGTGGTTCTTAGGACATGACTCCAAATGGGAGCAAGGCGGCTGCAACGATCCTTCCTTCCTCGTTCAGTATGTTGTAAGTTGACGCGGCATTC
>NW_010965946.1:486572-492731 GCF_000463585.1 Tarenaya hassleriana | reverse complement strand
GCATTCCTCTGGAAACATAGTTTGGAAATTCAGGATCAAATCAATCAGTAGGAGGATGAGGGAAGATGGGAATAAGACATAGCCTACCGAATCAACTGTTTCTAGCTTCATGCCGATGGATTTTACAAACTGGCGGATCTCGGGATTCACCCGTTGGATGTTTCCTCCGCACCCGAGAATTAAGAGCTCTGAAAAAAAAGGGAGAAATCAGAAACATCAGCAAATGACATCAGAATTAGAAATCAATCATGAAATCGTAGCAGATTGCCCGAGAAGGGTATTTGCAAAAATCAGCTCTTTGTAATCTCAGCTCGATATGGTGCCGTCACAAGAATCAAACACTTTCTTCTAAGCTAATGGTGGTGGATGATGGAGAAGAAGAGAAAAGAGTATTGTTTTTAAGGAAGGGTAAAACTTAGAATCGCGAGGGAGTAGGAATATTACCTGGAATTGGCCGTATGGTCTGGAAGATAGATAAGCTGCACTCATGGAAGAGAAAGGTCAAATGTTTTGATACTGTTTATCAACAAAACATGCTCAGAAACTAAACACAGAGAACCGAAAGCAAAGGAGAACACCAGCTGAGTGATGACCAAGATTTTACCAAACAAATAAATCCGGTAAGATACAAGAACTACAGTATATTAAGCCTTCAGGAAAAGAATCCAAGCAAAGAATCGTGTCTAGAATTCGGAATTACACAGCTCAGCATACGAATGCCTATTAAGGGGCATCACCACCCTCTCCTGTATTAGCGAGCTACCACGGAAACCTTCAACCAATCTTCATCTAATGAACAAACTTTCTTCAAAAAACTCGCCAAAAACTCAGCTAGAATCACTATAAAGGAATCGAAACATTGGTACAAATGTAAGGCAGAGATATATTCTTCTTTCATGGAGCAATGTCAATGTAAAACTTTACAGACTTAATGCTGATTTTTTTTCTAAATTTTCACTAATGTCCATGGCCAATAAGGATGGTGCCAATGATGGGCAACAATAAGAGAGAGGAGGATACCTATCAGGGGTGACCTCGGAGAACTTGCGAGGGCTCCAAGACATAAGCAAATTCCCAACACAGAGCAAACTGCCTTCGTATTTGATTCCATTCACTGTGAAACTCGTGTCATCGAATCTGCAAAAATGGAGAGGACCCATCAGAGATTGTACACATCGAAATCAAAAGCCGAAAGCTTTCACCTCGCTAAGCATGAAGACCGTATTCAAGTTCAGGCATTTCCACCAAACCCAGAAGCAGGAAGAAATTCAAAGGCAATCACGAGCACGGAAATAGGCATTGACGAAAATAAGGAACGGATATCAGAGAGACGAAGAAGAGGGAGATAATTGATTGGGATTACTCTTGGAAACGAAGCTGGTCTTCCGGGACATTGTCGATGAGATTGATCTGATCATACAGAGAGAAAGCCCGTCTAAGAGACGGCAAGACGGGATTCGTGTGCTTAGGGACTTCCTTTCTCAAGCTTCGAATCAGCTTCGGCAGTGTCGCAATCGCCTTCTGCCTCCCCGCCATCTGTCTCTTCCCGGTATCCAAACCCTCTTTCACCGTCTGAGTTGTGAGGGGCGGCGATTTGTGCATCCGTCGAACTTATAACCGAACCGGTTCAGTAGCTTCCTTCCATCAGTCATCGATTTCAATTTGTGTTAACCGATAACCAGACCGGTTTACCTTAATCATTGGTCCACGTTCTACTAAAAATTGTGAAATTTTTCGTATATATCGGGCATATATGCTAAAAAAAACTCTGAAATTCCATTAGAATCCTACATCACCGTATATGCATACTAAATGCTTTGATTCTGTATCCAGTTATGGTCATCTCCAGACCTTCGAAACCAAATTAAACCGAAAGAACCGGATGAAACACAATCACAGATTCAGGACCATAAAAGTCGAATTCGTAATGTCAGCAAGTACAAAGTCATAAGCAAAAGAGTTAAAAAGGGGACAAAATCTTAAAACTTGCATGCATTACCCTCTTCATATTCTCAGACATAAAAAAATCAAAGAATGCTTTCGGATGTTCTGTATTTGTTTCAACCAAAAAAAAAATTTGTGAATTCGCCATGTTTTAGGAAGATGAGAAGGAAGGAGCCGGCAGAAAAGGGAATGGTGCAACAGATGCGTACGCCACAGGGGGGCGAGCTCTGCTCTTCTTTCGGCGGCGAGTTCTGTCATCGTCATCACCATCTGTAGCTTCCGATGCAGAATGCTCGGACATCTTCTTCTTCATCGACCCGACATCTTCAAGGAACTGCTGATTGTCATCAGAGACACGGTGCAAGAGCAGACCAGACATGAAAACGGGAAGGAAAAGAAGGCTGGCATGGAACATCTTCCTTGCTTTCTGAGTGGTTCGGTCTCGGTAGAATGAAAATGCTGTTGCGGCAATTGCAAGTGTGAGGAGGGTTGATTCCATGCAAAACCAGCCTGATGCCAAACCCCCTGTCCATATATTGCAATAATTCATGAAAAACAAACCCAACGACAGGAAATAGAGAAAGAAAAGAAGCAACAGCAGACCGATTGATATTAAATCCTGAAGGTAAAAACAGAAGAAATAGCATAAAAGAATGGACTATGACTTACAATCATAGGCTAAGAAACCGAGAGGAACCATATACAAGCAGTTCCTAAGAGCCACTGCGGCTGTCCTCTGCCCAGAAGGATCAAAAAGCGAGAACATCTTATACCTGAATATCAAGACAGATGAAAATTAAACCTTTTTGGTTTGTAGCAACATGGAGCTTGTTATTCAAAAAGAACAAAACATGATTTCCGTAGCTAGTCTAACCAAGATAGGCAGCACTCCAATCTCATAAAAAACTGAAATACTGAGCAGCTGGAACATTTTGGTTCATATGTACATACCCTCCTGCAGCATAATCATTACGGCACAGGTACGCAAGGGCCATGAAGTGAGGGATCTGCCAAAAGTATAGAGCAGCTGGAAGAATCATCGAATTAAGTGAAATCTGACCAGAGGCTGCAGCCCACCTGAAAACTCCAAAATAGACGAGCATGTAAAGACACACAAGCATGACACGAAATAGGAAACTGGTTACAAAGTATGCTGAAAACTGTAACCAATCAATACTGAAATAGGCAATAAATTCAAATGAAACCGAGAGAAAAAGAAGAGAGTTACCCAAGCAAGGGTGGGATAGCACCAACAACAGCCCCGACCCATGTGTTGACAGGATGAAGCTGCTTCAACGGAGTATAAACAAATGCATAAAGGAAAAGATTGGCAGATGCAAGACCAGCAGCCAACATATTAGCCTGCAATAACCTTGTCGCAGAAGCATAAGATCAGACCCTGTCTAAACTTTTACCAGTCAGACATACTAAATCCAGTAATACATAGAAACAAGCAGTCACCTTGCAAGCCAACAGAGAAGCACCAGCAGCACCGGTAAAAGATGCCCACACAACAGCATGGGTTACACTGATGCGCCCTGAAGGCAACGGCCTTTGTCTTGTTCGCTTCATCTTGGCATCATTGCTTATTTCAAAAATCTAACGAAGAAGGAAATTGAGCCATTAGAAGAAAAAAAACTCAAAGGCTACACAACTGAAGTACATGTAACACATAATCCAAACAAATGTTGATTCTTCGGCTTCAAAATCAAGATTCGAACATTTATGGGGGAAAGCTAATATTTTTAACCACTGGTATTGCAATAACATGTATTCCTAGCATCACGCAGACTATATTACCATTATCAAAGCCACACAAGGACATTGACAAATTTGTAAACTAAACGAAAATGAAGAAGAATGAAAAGAGGTGAAACCTGATTCAAGGAGTTAGCAGATGCAGCAACCATCATCGTACCAGTACATGTGTAACAGAGCCCGGCAAAGTCCATTGCAGCATCTCCAGTCCCAAGAACATATCCGGTTCCAGAAGTTGCAACCACAAGCATGCTACAAACATCGGACAAGTTGTGTGCATAACTATACACTTCCGGGTTATAAAAAAAAACTATACACTTCCGAGATACGACTCCAATCCTAACCTCGACGATTACCCATTTCTAGTTTCATTAGAGACTAGAGGTAGACATACCTGAGTCGAGCTTTGGAAAGCTCCCAATAGCATCGAGCGTAATGGCGCCCTAACCCAACCGCCGACGGAACTCTGGATGAAAGTTCACCGGCGGTGGTGGCGGATGCGGAGGTTGACATAAAAGCTCGAACCACATTGGACCTTTCTGCCGGAATCGCTAGCTTATCAGCTGAGCCCGAAAGCGGAGGATCGGAGACGCTGTTTACGGCACGAAGCTCGCGGGACCAGGGAATCAATCTAGGGTTTGGCGAGGAGGAGGAGGACAGGAAGATCCTTGAAGACAAATACGATACAGAAGATCTTCGCCACATCGTATGAACTGGTCTCCGATCGATCTTTCTGATCTACAACAGGTTGAAGAACATAGAGAGATGATGCCTCATCATCCCCTGAGGCTTGAGCCACAGTGACTTTTGCGACGACGTTTCTTTGCACATGT
Organism: Tarenaya hassleriana; assembly: GCF_000463585.1. NCBI lineage: Eukaryota > Viridiplantae > Streptophyta > Magnoliopsida > Brassicales > Cleomaceae > Tarenaya > Tarenaya hassleriana. Next base: position 488,196 of record NW_010965946.1, on the reverse strand, counting down.
CCAGTTACTTTTGGGGTTAAAGTGTAATAACCCGACAATTCGGGGTGTTTTTTTAATTACGGCGTTATTCAATATTCATATTTCATAACTGCAGCAGTGCAGTGAAAAACATATACGAACATTGAAAATTTGCGACTTTATTAAATTTCTTGTACAATGGTATTCGTATACAACCCTATACGCATAATTACAGTAAAAATAAATCAAATCAAAGAATCATTTTTCATATCCTCCTATAAAATTCTACCCCCACACCGTATAAATTCAACACCTTGAAACGTACAAATACGCAAAGAATAAGTCGGAGTATACGGACAAAACGAATAACCTCGCACGCGCCGAGCGGCCGTATTCCTCAGGTCCAAAGAAACCTCCGGTGATCGGGAAAATCTTCACCAACGCCACTAAGCCGATTCACTGCCTGAAAATACCAAAATGCCCTTGAACTCGGTCTCTCACTCGGATTTATGACTCGGAGTGTCCCGCCGAGCCATTGCACATGCACTCGGGGACCGGATGTTTCGTGACATCTTTTCCGGCTTTGCTTGTTCTCATCTCAGGTTGTCCTAACGACTCTCCGTGAAGCTCTTTCACGATCCTTTTGAACTCAGCTTCGGGCAAGGACGAGTTCATGAAGTACGGAAGCATCTGCCTCTTGTTCGGTGTAATGTACTTCTTGTGCCCCGCATATGCTCTCTGCCCCTGTGAAAACACGTCACTTGTCAATGTTTTCCTGAGATGGGCATGTTTGTATACGCGTCTATATGTATGTATGTGTGTATGTATGGATATACCTGTAGGGCATGACCCATGTTTCCTCCATGAGAGGGCATGAACACATCGCTCTTCTGGCAGACTATATAGTCGATGGCAGCCATTACTGATGCTTTATTGGCAAAGGGTTCGAGTTCACTGGGCAAGGCAAGGTCTTGCTTGTTGTATAAGTGAGGGAATTCTGTGTTCAACGGCTTTAAAGCCTCTTTCCCACCCAGTGGCTCTCCTCCCGCCCAGTATATCCTCGTGTTTCTTGGAGCATCGAGCGCTTTAAGCAGCCTTCGATCACATAAACCACCACACAGAAAATCAGAGAATGTTCAATGTTGTTACCACAGATGGAGCGAGCATATGGATTATTTATGATTCCTCGAGTGTAATTGTACCTAGTGACTTCCACAGCGTTTAAAGGGCATAGACCGGCAAGCTTTCTCTCGTGATAAGTCATGTTTGACCTAGCGGTTAGAAGCTCGGGATGGCGTTTTCTTTCATCGTTCACTATCTCATCGTACTCGGGACTCAGACCCGGGAGGCAACCTGTCCGAACCCATACATCTTTCTCCATCCGAAGATGAAGGGAGAGGTAAGGTCCCTCGCTACGCATCCTCTCAGCCAGTCTGTTACCGAGCTCTTGAATTCTCGGCGAAAATCTCAGCGCCTGAAATGCAACCTGGAATGGAAAAAGAAGGTGTCAAAACAGATTTCACAAAAAAAGAAAAGAAAAAGAAGACTAAGCCGAGATGTTTTCGAAGAGGTATTTGCCTTGCAACGGAGTTTCTGTAGATCCGGTGGAAGGTCCTTGGAGAGTCTTGAATCGAGACCGCGCAGAAGCAACACTCTTTCAAGGTTA
>NW_010965946.1:481675-486168 GCF_000463585.1 Tarenaya hassleriana | reverse complement strand
AACTGTCGACCTCTTTCACGGTTAATCTGAAATAACAGAGGAAACACTATTAGCTATTCAGTAAAAAAAACACACAATGTGACTACCATTAGGTAAAACATTAAAGCAATTTTACCCTCTTGAGGTAATGTGATCGAATCCATTCAGGGGAAGCATGGAGGGGGGTCCTCTTCTCTTCCACAGGCCTCGTCATTACATGTGTTGAAGGCAGTGATGAAACTACATGGACATCATCTGAGAGAACCCTCTTGAAATGGTCCAAATCAAATATATCAGCGAATTCACTGCACAAAAACATTGGGGAAAACAAGACAGATTTTAAGCTCCTGAACCTTGCAACATTGCATTAAGACAAGCACTATTACGATGTAGGAATCGAACGCGGGTATAAGAAAGTTCATGACTTTGCTTCTGAACAAACCTTTGACAAGTTAAAGCAGAGACTTTTCATTTACCTTTCGTCTCCCCAGATGACGTTAACCTGCAAAACGGGAACAACGAGTGAAGCGCCGAGGATCCTAGCGATGACAATGGCATCAACAATCTGATTCCTCTGCTGATTCATCCCACCAGAAACCACAACGAGCAGATACTTCCATCTGTTCTTCAGAATCGTCGAGCTTTCTCTCTTGTACTGAGTGCTGAATCCCAAGCAGGGCTTGTACCCCATCCCGTCAGGCTGTCTCCAGAAATCACTCTCCTCCTCCTTCGGCGACAGCGAAGGAGCCAACAAAGATTCGTTCTTTCCACTCTCCGATTGAAATCTCGTCTCCGATTTCGAATGCCCATCTGAAGTATCCCGTTCTGTTCCATTCTTTTCGGCGTTATGGGAAAAATCCAGATGGGATTCGACGCCTTTTTCCCTGTCGAAGCTTCCTGGTTGATTCGTGGAACACGGGTACCGCGTAAAAGGGTCAACGTTGAAACCGAGCTTCAACATTCCGAAGACGGAGACGAGAAACAGAGACAAGGACCAGAGCCTGGGGTTTCTGAAAGAGAGGTTGAACTTGTTGGAGCATCTGGAGGATTTCTTGGGTGAGACAAGAAGAGATTGCAACGAGGAAGAGGACAAAGAGTTTATAATCTGCGACGGAACGGAGATGTACGAAACGTTCTTCTTGCTGTTGCCGCTCTTCGGCATCGCCATTGCAGAGAAACGAAAGAAACGATGAACAGTAATAAACTTTACGGATCGTCGAAGGAGATGCGAAGAGCTTTAAGAGGATTTTTCTAGTGTCCTCTCCGTCTTTGCGAAGAACGCGAAGTTCTGAGACGCGTTCTTAGAGAGAGAGAGAGAGAGAGAGAGAGAGAGAGAGGGGCAGTCCACAGCGATTTTTGAAGAATGTGGATTAATTTTTCCTTTTCGATCACAAGAGTTTGATGGGTAATTGTCATATAAAAAAACGAGTGCCAGCTTGTTGAATTTCCTCGTGTTCGTGGGCCCCATGATGTTGCATTTTTTTATACTTACGGCATGACGTCATCACATTTTCTGAATTTTCCAGTATCTAACTTACATTTCCCAAAAAAAAAAGGTTGATTATCTTAAATCTAGTAAGCCGAAACCTGTTAGGTTGGACAAGTAAATCATACAGATTTTTTTAATAATTCTGAGATTTACAAGTTCTTTAATCTAATTATATCTTTTAGAAGATTGAGAAATTATGAATATACCTCTCCACGTTTTGAATTTGAGTCGGGATAAGAAAATATTTTGTACATTCTTTTACTATTAGACCATTGGATAATTATACAGATTTAAATTAGTTTAAAACTATTTATTCTATATAAATATTAAATCAAACCCATTTCAGTTAATATGATGCATTTAAAAAAAAAAAAATATTCTTATACCATATAAATTATGTATATACTTTTTGTCTAAAAAAATATGATATTTATATAAGGAATCTTACAAAGTTTTAATGTTGAAATACAACATTTGATATGTGACTCTATAGGAAGGAATTTTAATAAACTTGTCTGGCAGTTGGCACATCCAACTCTTTATCCCGATGGACGCCAGCTGGATTCCACTTGACATGCTGGCATATACTGACACGTAGGATTAAAAGGACGTCTCAACATCTGCCACGTGGATCTGATCCCTCTCACGTCTTGTGGGGTCCACTTAATATTCCAACTTTCGCCGGTCCAATATTCTCAATCCACCAAGCATTGAGATTGCTGCGTCGGGGTATTTTTTCAATATCCTATTTATTATGAACAGTTTCCCGTTATCACAAATTCACAAGTCGGGTCATTCAAAATGTTCACGTGGGGACATGTTTAAGTTTTAGTCTATGATACAACATGTGAATATTAATTACGTGTCGTTATAACGGATGGATAATTTTGTATAGTATTTGAAATGCTTGTAGCTCTATTATATCGAATTTGACTTATGGCAACATAGAAATACGAATTTAAATTTTGTGTATAATAATATAGACTATGGTTTTGGCCTTGCAAAATCTCTCTGTCAGCATTGAGAGTATCCGACGATCGATTTAAATATTTCATTTAATAATAATGAAAAAGTTATTAATATAAAAACTGAAAGAAGCCAATAAGAGAGCATAACCCTCCTATCATTCCCATCATACTTTATATTATACGCATAATTTGTTTGTACGTTCCCGAAGTCGTATGTTGACCAGGCCAATGATATTATACACCATTATGTTAATATCTGAGCAATAAATCGTTTTATAAATAACATTATCGGATTCAATTTTCAATTATATCCGTAAGATATGGATGGGCTGTATTGTCAACTTGGAATTGGAGGGTTAAAAAAGTTTCAATATCACTAACTTACATATATATATATATATATATATAGTTATGGTAAGATACATATATGTAAGGCTTTTAAAATAAAAAATATTTGTGTGGCTATGTGTGTGTAGTTAATATCTCGGAACGTCTTTCTTTGTTCAAGTGATTTATTCGCCATTAATAAATATTTATACGATGACTTTGATTATCATTTCAAATTTAAATATTTCGAATTATTTATACGGTGATGACAGTGAAATGAGACAGATCATTGGGTCCATGCTTTCGCTCTTACATTATGTGATATTATTTGAAGTTAGTTTAAAAATTAAATTTTATGTCCATTATACATGGAGAATATTATGCAATTATTAGTTGGAATTTTTGGGAACCGTAAAATTATTGGAATTTGAGAATGTCATATCACTAACTTCCTAAGTTACGAGACAAATGCGAATCGTATTTAATCTCTAGACCATGTGCTACCTAGACGTTCCAAATGAGACTGTCATATTATATTTATATATATATATATATACGAACAATGCTCATTATCGTGCATATATCCAACTGTACACACACACATATATATATATATATATATATTACACACGAAAACAGTGCGTATATGTACACATATATGTACGTACACACATAAGTATACGTATGTTTTGGGAATTGCATGGACATTATACTGTTAAACTACGATTACTATGACCAAGCATGCATGGTAAATTGGTAATATGATATCTTCATATTAGTGACGATTAAAAAAAAAAGGGAAAAGACTAACTAATTAGCACTAATAAATCGCCATGACGAAAATAAGCTATCACTAATCATATGGAAGTTGTTTTATAGCATCTGTAACAACCCTCCTCAATTATAATTTTTATTCGATAAAATGAAATAGAATACATAAACCTAATAACTATCTTTGCAATTAAAAAAGGGGAGATTTATTTTTTCCTCTCCTTATTTCTTGGGTGAACCACCTCGGTTTTTTAATAAATAAAGTAACCAATTCCTATCTATTTATTAGTTAACCGAATCTCTTTTTTTTTTTTAATATAATAACAAAATAATCTAATATTGTAACCATTTGGGACAAACTCAACTAACCGGGCTTTTCGTAACAAATTTTAATATTTACGTGTTCGGTAATATAATTTATTCCCGATTTTAAGATTTACGTGTTCTGTGAGTTGATCATGAACAGAAACAAAGAGATCAATATTCTCTCTCTCTCTCTCTTCGTTCCTATTATTGATCTCACCAATTGTCTAGATAAGATTATATTTTATATTTCATGATAGATGGAATTAAATTATATATACAATTAATTATTTATAAAGGCAATCAACAAAAAGAACTGAACAAAATTATCTCGGTTACATTAGTTGTCCTAATCATGTTGTAATTAGATATATACAGTCATGGTTTAGTTAGGGAAGATGGTTTCTTTGGCTTGGAATGATAAAAACATTTGGTACGATGGTTACCATCAAGGAGGAGTTGAGCGAACATTAAGACTTTTATTGACAGCCCTTTCAAAAACTTATAAAATTGGAAATATATATATATATACACACACTTATAGTTATATGAAAGGAATATATATGCTTATATACCTACAAGATGTTCAGCCATACGAATATATATATATATATATATATATATATATATATATATATATCTATTTTTACTTGTTT
>NW_010965946.1:446525-481298 GCF_000463585.1 Tarenaya hassleriana | reverse complement strand
TGGAAAAAAGGAGAAGCAAGGCCGATATATATATATATATATATATATATAGTGTTTGCATAATGAGTGGAGATGGTAAGAAACTTGCATATTGGGTAAATTAGTGCAATTGAAATTAATACGAGTGGACGTTTCGATATTCGGTTCGGATTTGGATGAGAAATGGTTCGGTTCGGTTCGATTCTTTTGATTTTATAAAAATATGAACCAATCGGTTATTATATTATATTCGATTCGGTTTGGTTTCGGTTCAGTTTTTATTAAAAAAACGATTTTTCGGGGTTTTTTTAAATTTCGGTTCGATTCGATTACGGAAAATTCGGTTTTTCTAAAATTAATATCATTTGAAAATTTTGTACGGTTCGGATAAAAAAAATAACACATTTTTCGATTCGGTTCGGTTTTTCAACGTCGACCCCTAAAAATTAATATATATATATATAGATAGATATAACACTTTTGGGATTTCAATTAAATTTAGTATATATATATATATATATGCGCGCAATTAATGAGTGGAGATGGTAAGAAAGCATATACCAAAGCCGTGGATTTCAATTGCAATCATAGCTAGCTTGCGTATATAACACTAGTGTGATTGCGTATTTAATTTGTCCAAGTAATCGTGAAACGTGTCATGCATGACCAGACTCCCCGAGTTCATGGAGTGGAAAATTGCGATTCTGCGTTACGTTTTCGTTTTATTTATTTTTCACCCCAAAAACTATTTTGTTAAAACCACAACAACTAAGAAAATTGAAAATACAAAATATATCGTAAATGTTAAAAAAAAAGGAATCAAATCAGAATTTATAATAATTTTCTTGTACAATGAATCTCTATAGATGTTCAATCTTATTCAAATAAGCAAAAAATAAGTAGCTCACAATTTAATATTACATATTAAATATATATCATCTAGGAGTAAAAATTAAAACTAAACATATAAAAGTAATTTAAAAAAAGACATCAAACTTGAAATCAAGGAGGCATGATATATTCAGAGAAAAAAATATATATAAAAAGAAGGATTTTTTTTTTAATTTTATCTTACGTGTTGTGAGTCGTGCAGCTAATAAATAAAAAGTTTAAACCCACTAAACCAAGATCCATAATTCATTCCAATCCTATGATAAGTAAGAGTCTCGAATAATTTTCTAATGAAGCGACGTCGGTCCATGTTCCAATAACAAATAAAATAAAGAATGAAATTTCATGGGACCGTCATCATTGAGGACAGATTACTTTGCTCTCTTTTTTCGGAGTTAAGAAATCTCTTAACAAATTTATTGGTTATAATGATACAAAAAAAACATCCAAAATATGCTATTATTTCAGGTTCAAACCTTAACGTGGTAAAAGGGTATTCATCCCTATTTTTCTGACCTTGTAAAAGATGTAATCGTAACAAAAATCCGATAAACTTTCGGATTATTAAAGAGAAAATCCCATATTCCCCCACGAATTTGCCAAATTGTACCAATTTCCTACATGAAATTTTAATTTCACAAAAACCTACATGCAAATTCAAAATGTTCCACATTCCCACACGAAATCGATAAATTCGTTGCAATGTCCTACACATCACGAAACGACGTTAAACGTAACAAATTTCCGTTAGAATCTCAACTGACGTGGCCAGACACGTCAGAAATAATGTACACGTGTATATGCCACGTGTTAAATCTAAAAACCAGAAAATCTGTAAAAAATTAAACCGGTTTGGTACATAATTAACCAATTAAATAATAAAAAAAACACACAAAGAAAAAAAAAACTTAAAATCCCTAACCCTAAATCGACCCCTCTCTCAATCGGACCCTCACTCTCACTCTCACTCACTAATTCCCCCAAATCCCTAACTCCACCGCGACTCCCCCGGCGAGGCCCTCTTCCGGCGCGATCCCCTCCGCCGGCGACGCCCTCTTCCGGCGCGACATCCTCCCCCGCGCTTCTTCCATCTCCGACAAAGAGATTCTTCATCGGTTCCCTGTGTCTCATCTCTCATCGACGACACCATTAATCATCGTCGGATCTCATTTCGGCGATACCCTCGGCCACCGCGAAACTCTCCTCCTCCGACCGTCGCCCTCTTTTTCCCGCCTCAGTTTCCCATTCTTCATCGGTAATCACATTTTTTTCGTGAAATCGACAGTTATCGATTTGTTCTTTCACTCTTAGCTTTTCTGTTTACTTCCCTGGTTTTGCTTGAATCTAGTTTTGTAGTTGATGGATTATGGTTTACAAGTTTCGGTTCCTTTCGATCATGTTTGATGGATTAGTTTTGTAGTTTGAATGATTTGTTAGATTGTGTTTTCTGATGGACTATTGTCGTTTTTGGGTTGATTGTGTTGATTGGGTTGATGGTGTTGTATTATATTGTATTATATTGTGTTGGTAGATGAGTTCAAAATCTGAGGCAACTTCTCAGTCGGGAAGTTCGAATTGGAAAAAAGGAGAAGCAAGGCCGCGACGAGGTGTTCCTACACAATGCGAGTGTGGATCTGCTATTACAAGATGGACCTCCAAAACTCACAATAACCCCGGAAGAGTTTTTTTCCGTTGTGCAAATCATGAGGTATAGATTGTTTTTGAGAAAATTTGTTTTCATTGGGCAGATGTGCATAACATTGTTCTTTTGATGTTGTTTTATAGGGAAATCCTTCGCACTTATTTAAATGGGTGGATGATGCTTTTATTGAAGCAATCGAGGATTTACATGGTGAACAACAAAAACAAGGTGCTGAGATTGAGTTGATCATTAAAAAGATGCAAGAAATGGAAGCAGAAAGGGAAGAGTTCGACGACAAGGTGAGAAGAAATGAAAGAGAGAAGCAAGATTTAGAAGCCCAGGTGAAACAAACCGAAAGAGAAAAGCAAGAGTTGGAAGCCAATATGGAAAAAACTGAAAGAGAAAAGAAAGAATTGGAAGACAAGATGGGAACAATTGAAACAGAGAAGAAGGATTTGGTATTGGAACTACAAGTCTCCAAATTGTTGGTGTTAGTGTTTGTTTTCATATCAGTTTGCATGTACTACTATGGTTTGTCTGTTTGAAGTTTCTTATGGGATTTGTTGGTAAATGTATTTTCTGGTTTGAACTACGTTAGGCAAGAAATTTCATATTTTGGGACTCTGTATTTCGTGTATAATATGGTTGGTTAGAAAAATTATTTTTTGATGTTTATGTGTATAAATATGAATGTAAAACAGATATAATTATAACATAATATGGCAAAAATAATGTCGCACACGAAATCATCATCCGGGATAAAACATTTCATATCCAACAAAAAGGCATTACAATACATATGAGTTCATAAATGCCATACAACATATTGTCTTACATCCAAAATATTGTCTTACATCCAAAATAAAAGATCATTTAGTTTCTCATATTATCACATCAATAGCAACAAAAAAGAAGGATCATATTCTTCAACTTCAATCTCCTTGAACTTGTTTTCCTGATCTGGAAGACAAAGATTGAACATGTCTGTATAAATATAATTTGAATTTCTTGATAATAACGTAGAAAAAGGTTGATAGAAAAGATTGAACAAAAGAACAAAAAAAATGAATAATAACGTACCCAGACATGTCAGCTTGCCTAGGTACTGAAAATGGCTGTTGAGTAGTTGTTGTAGTCCCCATATTGCTTGGTACCATTCCGAGGAGACGACGACGTCTACTAGTGAGGGGAAGCCCGGATTGCATTGTCTGGCTAGATTGAGTGGGTATGGAAGCACCAGATGGTGCATTCCCGCCCGATCGTACATTGCTACTCGATGGTGCATTTGTGTCCGTTTCTGCATTGCTACTCGATGGTGCATTCATGCCCGTTTGTGCATGGCTATGGGCTGATCTTGGCTACAATAAAAAACAAAAAATGATAATATACTGTAATCGATTAATATAATCAGAAGAATACAACATACCTCAGATGGCCTTGGTTCATTCTTGCATGTTTTTGCATTATGGCCAGGTTGTTTGCAAATTCTACATCGGAAAACTCTTCCATGTCGAGTCATGTGACCACTCTTTGAGGCTGACTCATGAGGCTCCTTAATTCTTTTGTGTTTCTTTGGGCGTCATGTCATTTGTATTGTCGTGGGGACACCAATTGGAGGTTTGCCTGATTTCATCCATGCCGGCTCACCATTTACGGGTAGGATATTACGCTGATATATTGCTTGCCATGTGGATTTCTTAATGTAATGCGACATATATCTGAAAAATGGAAAAAATAAGTTGTTAATGATCAACTATAATGCAAGGTATATGTAAAAATAAATGAACAGAAAATTACCTAGAAACGTCTTCTCGGTTGACTTTGATGACGGCTAAGGAATGTTGGCAAGGTATACCTCCCAATTGCCATCGCCGACAGCCACACGTTCTCGCAGACAAATCAACCGCATAACTTATCCCAAACTCAGCCACCTCATATTTCCCGTATCCACTCCGTATTATGTTACAATGACGGGATTTCTCACGCGACTTCTCTAAAACTTTCCAGATTCTTGGAGGGAAGTCGGTTTTGCACCTTTCTGCTTGAGTTGCACGTCGCGATATCCGCCGCATTATACTCCTTCGAATTTCTTCAAGCATGTCAATCATGGGAAGACTACGTGCTTCTTTTATGGACCCGTTGAAGCTCTCTGATAAATTGTTGTTAACGTCATGACATTTCGTCTCAGGATTAAAAAATGCGCGACACCATTTCTTCGGTTTTGCCCTCATAAAACCATCATAAGCCAATGGGTTATACACGCGGATATCACGCACATATTGATGAAACTCACTTTCAAGGTAGCTCTTGGCCGCCTTCCAGAAAAGAAGTTTAAGCTCGAGGTCCTTGAATTGTTTCTTCCAGTTTGCAAAAACATGTCTTGTACACATCCTATGTTCAACCAAAGGTAACTCTGATTCGATGGCATTCATCAAACCCTGTGCAAAGTTACACAATTAATATGTTATTGTTAATTAATATTTATAAAACCAAGTTAAAGAGTTATTCATACCTTCTGTTTGTCGAACAATATCGTCAAATTTTGTCCCTCGCCCAAATCTAAATCTAGTCTCAATTTTCTCACAAACCACGTCCAATTGTCGGTATCCTCGATACGTACAACGGCCCATGCAATAGGGTAAATACCATCATTTGCATCTCTACCAACTGCAGATAGAAGTTCTCCCTTAAAGTCCCACTTCAAGAAACATCCATCTAATCCGATAACCGGACGACAATGTCTTTTCCAAGAATCACGTAGGACTTCGAAGCAAACATAGAATCTGTGAAACACTTCTTGACCCGGAGTTGGTTTTGTTCCAATTTCAGTACTCGTATTGGGGTTTGAACGTTGCAGCTCTAACTCATAGTCCCACAGTTTTCGAAATTGAACTTCTTGATCTTCACGCACAATTTTCAAGGCCAAACTTCGAGCCTTAAAACACTTGCTCAATGAGACAGTCAAATTTTTATCCCGCTGTGTGTCATCCTGCATCTTTTTGGCTGTATAACTTGGATCTGCCCTTATCTTCTCAGCGTACATTGTGGCTATTTGCCTCATCGTTAACATATTTGCATATTTCTCCGGAGTATGGTTGTGATCGTCTTTGTAGACCTTGATCATCCATTTGTTGATTGGGGCCTCAACCGAACAATAAACCCTCCATGGACAGCCCACATTACAACACACTGCGGCTAATTTTGTTCGGTCCCACCTCGACAACTTGACATTGAAGTTCTCAACTAACACATAATCAAACAGAGCCTTCTTAAATTCTTCCCCTGAATTGAAAGTCCTACCAAGATACAAGATCTCACTACGTGGGAATGATGTCGGAATCTTTGTCCTAGGTTTATCAAAATTTTCCCATTCTTCATCTGTTCCTTCAGGTGTCGTTGGAATAAATTCATCACTGTCTGCATAATCCTCACTCGAATTCATCTCTTCATTCTCAACAACATCATCTTCAACAACAACATGAACCTCTTCAACGAAATCATCATCACTGCTTTCATACTCAGGAAATTCATCCATATAATCAGAAGAATTATCATAATCATACTCAGCAGTATGATCGTCGCCTTCAAAATCATCATCATCAGCACTGTCATAATCACCTACACTCTCGTCATCATTCCTTTCTGTAGGTGCCTTAACTGGAGTTGGAGGAGATAAATGGTGGTCTACGTATACATCTAACTCTCCACACAACGCTGCCATTTCACACATAAGATGAATTGCTTTGTCCCCATGTCCTTCATACACACGTCTCTTCTCATCCAAACTCTCATGTGGTAATTTAAACCACATTTCTCTGATTGCACCACTTATCTTACGAGATTTCACGAAATCTTCAAGAAAAAACCAAGACATAACATCCATATCCACCATAACACCTTTCTCCACAATTCCATCCAAGTAACAGCATTTTCCATCTATTTCGTGCATAAATCCAGCCATATAAAAGTTGATTTTACACCAACTACAAAATTAACATGATTATTACTATCTACTAATCAAATCGAACCACTCAAATCAACAACGAAATTGGTAACTTACCTCATTTTCTCAGTCCACTGATGGTTCAGAGTTTCTTCAGTCAACAAATTCCAAACCCGATAAACTATAAACCAAAACACACATCATTAATAACACAAAATCCAAATTTCTTCCACCAAAAATCGCCAATCCCTAAACACAAACCCATAACGCAGAATCACACAAAAACTTAGACAGAAAACAGTAAGGCAATATCGATACCTGGAGATGAGAGCGTTCGAGCGGAGGACAATCGGTGTACAATCGCGGGGAGGAGATTACCGCGTGGGGGGCTATCAGGGGGTTGTTTCGCCGAGACAACTCTCGGGGAAGAGATTGTCGGACAGGGAGAGGGAAGAATGTCGGGGGGAGGGGATCGCGCCGGGGGAGTCACAGGGGAGGATGTCGCGCCGGAAGAGGGCCTCGCCGTGGGAGGGGATCGCACCGGAAGAGGGCGTCGCCGGCGGAGGGGATCGCGCCGGAAGAGGGCCTCGCCGGGGGAGTCGCGGTGGAGTTAGGGATTTGGGGGAATTAGTGAGTGAGAGTGAGAGTGAGGGTCCGATTGAGAGAGGGGTCGATTTAGGGTTAGGGATTTTAAGTTTTTTTTTTCTTTGTGTGTTTTTTTTATTATTTAATTGGTTAATTATGTACCGAACCGGTTTAATTTTTACAGATTTTCTGGTTTTTAGATTTAACACGTGGCATATACACGTGTACATTATTTCCGACGTGTCTGGCCACGTCAGTTGAGATTCTAACGGAAATTTGTTACGTTTAACGTCGTTTCGTGATGTGTAGGACATTGCAACGAATTTACCGATTTCGTGTGGGAATTTGGAACATTTTGAATTTGCATGTAGGTTTTTGCGAAATTAAAATTTCATGTAGGAAATTGGTACAATTTGGCAAATTCGTGGGGGAATATGGGATTTTCCCTTAAAAAAAATATTCGTTCAAACAAAAAGTCGGAATTATTCTCACTAAATACAAAAAAAAAACATTTTAAGAAAAAAAATGGGTCACTAGTAGTAATACATGATACAGATGGGATAACATTAATTTATTTCATGAGGCCGAATGATAAATTAATTAGACCCTAATGGTACAAATAGTCTTATCAAAGGGCAATAAAATCCCCCCCACATTGTTCCCTATTATGATGGCATTAGCAGTTAATATGTAAAATGGAACTTCGTGGACCAAACTGCCAATCATATGGAACAACATTCTTAATCATTATAGGCTCATATATCACGACAAGTGCATGCAACATGCAATTAGTGCTCAGTCACATCGCGGAGGATCCTCCAAAAAACGAAGACTCACATGCATCGATCAATCCCATATGGATTTGATGTTGCATTAAAAGCTAAGTGGGTATAACTCTCACATACATACATACATACATACATAAATACACACACACATACATACATACATACATACATAAATACACACACACATACATACATACATACATACATACACACACACACACATACATACATACATACATACATACACACATACACATACATACATACATACATACATACATACATACATACATACATACATACATACATACATACATACATACATACATACATACATACATACATACATACATACATACATACATACATACATACATACATACATACATACATACATACATACATACATACATACATACATACATACATACATACATACATACATACATACATGTGCATACATATATGTTCATTACCAAAAAAAAATATATTGATGATCAATGGCAAAGGGATAAGATGAGAAGGAGAAAAAAACAAAGGGGAACAAAAAAAAAGTGGAGGAGGTATTGGAGTGAGGGAACAATATATGGAAAAGGGCATGTGAGTTTTGTCTCTCTTCCCATGTGCCCTTTTTTTTATGCGTACCTTCGTTTTTTTTTAATTCATTTTATTCACAAAATCATGGACCAACACTAACATTTTCCACACTTCCTTCGCTTACGGGGAGATTCTTATTTTATATTTCGGATTTAGTTTTAGATTGTATATCTAATTAAAATGTGATCTGTTTGTTATAAATTATAATTATGATTGTTTTTTTACTCTTCAACGTGAAGCTCGCTCACTATACAATGAAAGAGATAACCCCTAAGATTATCGTATTATATAGTAACACACGCATTCGAATCCGCATTACTTGCTATGGAAAATTTACGTAACTTGGAGTTACATATTACATATTATTTTGAATATATATAAATTTGAAACCTAAATTATCGATTAATTGCGAATTTGTCAAGGCTCTAATAATACCCGAGGCCCAAATTCTTGCAAGTAAGGCCCAATTTATAAGTAGAATGCCTCGATTCGCTTATTGAGAAAATGGAAAATGAGATGGTATTTTCTTCGTCAACGTCGAACCGACGACGAATACAGTATACGTAGTACAGATTTCTCGTCGTTACATTTATTTTTATTCAGCGAACAAACGTATGAAGAAATGAAACATTGGTTATTTTGTTTATAACCTTATAATTATAAAGATAATTAAAAGAACAGCTCCAAGACCTTCGAGGGTTCGGACATCTTCACCGTGAAACAGAAACCCGAGCCGGTTGATGACAAGAATCTCTTGTCCTCGACCACACTATTATCGTTCTTCTCCTCGTCTTCTATCCCTTCGTTTTTCCTCAGAAATTCTCTGAACCACATTGCCGACATTTTCGGGTATCTCTTCAGACCGTTGTTGTAATCCACGTAGAACAGCCCGTAACGGACTTCGTATCCGTTGTTCCATTCGAAGTTATCGAGCAACGACCAAGCAAAGTACCCTTCCACTTTGCACCCGTCCTCGCTGCAAATACGTTCATATATATCGTTAACAACGAAATTTACGTCTCTTGCTCGTCAAGAAACTAATCTCATTGTGAATAGTGTGTGTACTTACTTGATGGCTTGCTGAAGGTAGTAGAGATGCTTCTTGTGGTACTCTGTCCTTTGCAGGTCCATCATGTCGAAGAGCTTCGGTTTTTTATCGCAGCATGGATCGCAGTATCCTGAACAAGTTTATGAAAATATTAGAAATGTTTTTAGGATTAATCGGGGTTAGTAAATTAAGAATTCAGGTTTCATGTCGAATTAGATGATTTTGATTTTTACCGTTTTCAGTGATTATAAACTTATGGTCTCCGTATTTGTTCTTGGCGTATTTAAGAACTTTTCTCAGTCCCTGTGGATGGCTTATCACCCATTCTGCGCCACCCTGATGAAGAAAATTGTACAATACATCAGTCTACGTAAAATTATAAGTACGAATCTGTAAGAACATATGCATGCATGCATGCATGCATACGACTTGTTAAGACGTTATTACATATGAATAACTAATTTACCTGAACACCGATGGCTTTTCCCGCGACATTGTGCTCTGAGAAAGATGGAACAAAAACAGCAAGAAGAAGTTCGTCAGTTTAAAGAAAACTAAACTGTACAAACACCAAGTGTCTGAAATTCGTAATTAAAATTATATATAAAAAAATTAATCTCTCTCTCTCTCTCTCTAATGACTTGACTTACTTCTCCATTCGACGTGTTGATCCGATCTGTAAGAAAGTTTCTCGGGGTCAACCTGGTCAACGTGTTTTGCGTAAACGCCGCTGTAATAATTTATTCCGATGAAATCGAAAGATCCTCTTAGTTTCTGAGATTGAGTTGCGGTGAAAGACGGTAATCTTTCTCCGAGGATTCTCCTCATGCATTCGGGATAGTCCCCGTACACCGTAGGGTCCATATGCCTAGAGACAGAAAAAAAATATTCCACGTATTAAAAACATTATAGGTATACGTACCTAACATTCCGAAATTAAAGCGCAACAATAACATTTGTTTGTATATATTTCGTATGATTTCAAGAATATATGTAAAAATCGGCTCACCATCCAAGCATGAACTCCATGGCTCGTTCGGCCGCTTCGACATCCTTAGGACAGTTTGTATCATAGGGTTCGTACCACAATGGACAATGGGCAATTCCAATCTTCCCATCTTTACACTGCAATAAACAAATATTCACCATCGCCGTCAATTTCAATATTTCTCCCAAAAGAAAGACAATAACTAAATTCATAGTGAAATTCAAGAGTCACATATACATATATATATATATATATAGCCACTTATACGGGTCCACGTGATCACGCTATACTTTTCTCCAATCGTTTTTTTCCTTTTCATTGTAAAAGAAAACGACGTGGAATTCAATGTTATTCATACGTTTTGGCAACTCCTGAAGGCTTCGACCGCTTCGGCATGGGCAAGAAGCAGATTGTGACTGACGACATAAACTTCTCGGCCGGAACTTCCGGCCTCGCATGCGTTGTTAATGTACTTGGACGCACGTCCTGGTGCTTTCCGGCCCATGTCGTAGCCACCGTTACTATAAACCCATGGCTCGTTGATTGTGACCCATAACTTCACTCTGTCGCCAAACTCCTCGAAGCACACGCTTGCGAAATCTCGGAAGTCATCCCTAAATCACGATCATTCGGTTCATATTAGCTGAAATGTAACGTAATATAGTTGGATTTGGTAGGGCATATTTGAAAAAAAAGGTGATACTTACACAACTTTATCACTCAAAAACCCGCCGTATTCTTCTTCTAGGGCTTGAGGGATATCCCAGTGGAACAAGGTGGCGAGAGGAGTGATCCCTGCTCATTTGCGACACAATTAGATCACGTGTTATTACATGAAATCCATGGGTTTTTTTTTAAAAAAAAAATTATGTAAATCTTTTGATATTATATAAACGGAAAACATGGTTTTATTGCATACCATTGGCAAGGAGTTCGTTGATAAGGTCGTTGTAGAACTTGATCCCCTCCTTGTTCACTCCTTTGCTTCTTTTCCCATCTATTTTTATACAATATCAGAAAATCGTAGAACTGAGTCCACCGTTTTTAATAAATAAAAATTTGAACTGTGATCACAAAAATAAAACAAAGAGGGTGAAATTTTGAATTTACCTGGTAATATCCGAACCCATGAAATCGAGAACCTGAAAGCATTCATGTTTATATCCTTCATTCTCTGGATATCTTCCTGAAAAAATTTTCAGAACGTTTAAAATAGTTAGATATATATATATATGTGTGTGTGTGTGAATATCAAAAAAACCCAATAATGATTCTAGTTATGTGTTCTAAGTACGTATATGTACCTTGTAACGATGATAGAAATCAACCGCCTCGTCAGCATTGCTGTAACAATTTCTTTCTGCGAAATTTAGAGATTTAATTTTCATGAAAAATTGATACTTGAGGTTATGCATGGAATCTCAAAAAGCGAGAGGATGACAAAATATATAATAAAAAAAAAAACCTGGAAATTCGCGGACAAAGTTATCCCAAATGCTTTCTCCACGAGAGCCTTCGTTCACGGCTCCTTCATACTGAAACCACACGCATATATAGGGCTGCATGAGTTATTTTGCATGTGTCTCTTATATTCATTTATTCATGCGTCATTCATTTTTCGTATACGTGCATGCGTTTCTACGTATTTTGTTTTACGTAAAAGTTAAGATTGTTTTATATAAGTAGAGGTATGCACCTGGAAAGCTGACGAAGCAGTGCCAAACAGAAAATCCTTGGGGAAGGATGCTCTGCTGAACGATTTCTTAGCCGCAACACGCATTCTCTTCGCTCTGTAAAATAAATTAAAGATTACAAAACTTTGTAATAATTAATCTGAATGCTTATACATATATACACGCACTCTATATTCATATGTATTAATATATACACACACACACACAAGAAGAATAGGGTTTCACTAACGGTGTCATTTTCTCAGGAACGATCGATCTGTTGCCTAAGCTCTTGTCTTGGAGAAAATCAGAACAAAAAACGTATTTCTTGTTTTTTTTTCCTTGGTAAAACAAAAAGAAATTACAAAGAAGTGTAATTTTAGACGTGAGAGCTTATGATCTTCGTCCTGAGAGAAACCATGAACGTATGCACGCTATATATAGACTCGGGGACCCGGAGGAAGCATTGGAAAAAAAAAAATAATAATATGATGTATGGTAAAAAGAACGACCAAAAATTGTGAATTTCAAGTCAAACCTCTTGCGTATGCACATTTATTAAGATGTTTTGACTGCTATATATATTCAGTCTTCCTGTGAGAATTTGGTGAGTGCACATGCATGTGTATTACTATATTATATATTATTATTATTATTATTATTATTATTATTATTATTATCATTTATTTATTTTAAACCTCCTCTTTAGACACTTGGCATGCAGTTTCGTCCTTGCGATCGACATTGTTGAACGTTACACTGTTGTGGAGACTACGCTGTCAGTGTAACGTTGCACCCATATTCTCTTTTGTCATTTTGTTCGGTCCAAAATTTTATCGTTTCGGACAACATTCTTTTGAGTTGCAGCGATTATTCTCCCCTTAATAATATGTTTATCATATACATCCAGATAACGTTATGGGCATTTACTGTACTTAGCTGTGGTTTGTAGTTGTATGAGTTAAATTTAACTGATGGGTTTTGGTATGAACTCATATATCCCCTTATTAATTACTCGTTTTACAAATCACTGCCGACAAAAGAAAAAGGTTAAAAATAGTTAGTAAAAATCAGAAAACCATATAATTAGTAAATCAAATATGCTATTTAATTAGCATACAGTTTGCAACGTTAATTAAAATGATGTTCTTTTTGACGGGGTTTATCGTAAAAGGTATGGGTGTATCCACTATTAAAATCATATATGCGGAGTGTTTTTGGACCGGTTGAAGAAATAATATAAAATAAATGGTTCCAAGAATTCAAACAATTTTTTCCAGTTCTGCCACCCAAAATATGTTCCCAAAAGACGACGGTATCTCTACGCCCGCGAAAAGTCAGGAATGAACAATAGCCTTGTCTTTAATATATATATATATATATATATATATATATATATATATATATATATATATTGTATGAACAGCTATACACCATTTTTTCTTCGTACGTGATGCTGTAAAAATTAATATAGTTAATAGATTTATGGACATGACGAATTCAACAAAGGGAAATATTTGGTGATGACTTGACTTTCTATTTGGATAATCGATTGAATTGTAAGATATCAAAATTAATTGATTACGTCTCGCTCGCGAACTAATGTGACGATTCCTTCCAACGTATTTGTTATAATTTTTTTTTTTACAAAATATTTGACCAAATGAGGTTTATCAGTATAAAGATACAATGCTTAATTAAGAATTACATGGTAATACACGTTATTAGGTGTCTTTCAGGTGAAATTCGAGTCCTGGTGCGCAACTTTTATCTTAGCCTTAAACAATTACAATTAATGTCATTTGACTTCAATATAATGTACATTGGCATTTAATTACAATATAATGAAAATGTATTTTGGAAATGTTGAAATAGAAAAATGAATATGTGATTGAAATAAAATATTGATTCTAATATATGATTGGAAATAATAATGGACACAATATTATTATGTCAAATATTAAATATTTGATTTGTTTTCATTGTATCTATATTTTCTTTTTACTTTTTTTTTGTTATTTTTTCTATAAATATGTTAATTATTTTTATTGTAATGTAATAATAAGAAGAAGAGATGTAGTAATAAAGTCATTTTGTTCTTTCTTTTTATTTAATTTGTGGATTCAAATTAAGAGCATCTCTCCGAAATAAGAATATTTAATTTATAGTCATTCCTCGATTATTTTAAAATCCACTAAAGAAATTTTGGTCAAAATTGAATAACAAAAAAAATTGCGTATTATATTAACTGTCTTCAAAGTCTTTTTAGATCATCTGGCTCAGTCTTTGTCGGCACTTGCTCCGTATCCGTCTTTAGCATATAACCATGCATGTGCATGCATGCCTGTTTAAGGTAGGTAGACACGTGACGACGTGGGTGAAAGGAAGAGGCAAAAACATGATAACATATATATATATATATAATCAAACATTACAATCTCATGCTTTTCCAGTTTTAATTCGAATTTTCTGTCCGAAGCCCGATTTATTTGAAGTCCGGAAAGGCGACATAATTAACAAAAAATGAGTTTGGATTTATTTTTAATATTCTTTGTTTAGTAATTACTTAAATGATTTTGGATTTATTATATTATGTAAATAGTATTTTTTTTCCCCACAATGATAACAGCCCATATCGATTTGCATGTCGAAACATATGATGCGACTGAACCCTTATTTTTAAAGTGGTAAATATATAGTAAATAGAACAATTGTTTTATTTGTATGTTTTTTTTGTTCCTATAACATGGGTAAAGTTTGTTTAATTTTGAAAATATTAATTAAATGTAGAGATGAATATTTTCACATTTTATATGTGTCTTAAGAGTACACAAGTATTATTTCGAAAGGACTTTACCTACCATTCGGATGCAACCGATTTGGACCGCCAACCAATTAAATCAACATGTAGTAATTCTTTTTTTTTTTTTGTGTTTCTTATTAGGTCGTGGAAGCAACTCGGAATTTTACGTCTTTACCTAAATTTATTATTTTAATAGGCATATTCTTTCAATGTTTATATGCGTTTTTTAATTTTTTGTGTGGTCTTATAATATCTATATATAAATAATAAACAAAGAAAAGTATGTGTACAGTGTGAATGTGTTGACCGGTGCCGCATATGGGTATCACCCGGACTGTGTGTCTAGTGGCTGTGAGTTCAGAAGAAACTCTACACACACACACACACACACATATATATATATATATATACTATTTATAGAATATTTCCAAGTCGAAATAGACCTATATGCTGCTATTCAAAAGATCATACTTCCCATCGATTTAGTATTACTATAAATTTCGAATAATGAAACAATAACTTGCGTTAATGCCCTTTCGGGACGAGGTGAGTTGGTTTGAGAGTCCAAAATTCTCCAAGGGATCACGGGTTCAACACCACTTCCCTGCGAACCTCTCATCTTTTAGATGTTTTACCTGTTTCACGTGGTCTGTATGTAGAAAAATAAAATATGAAAATAAAATAAAACAAATAGAAAGGAACAAAATGACTTTTATTGCTACATCTCTTCTTCTTATTCTCGTTACATTACAAGGAAAATGAAATACATATTTATAGGAAAATTAAAAAACGGAGTAAAAAGGAAATATAGATACAATGGAAATAAATTAGATACATAACATTTGACATATTGATATTGTATCCATTATTATTCTCCATCATACCTCAAATCTTATTTTACTCCCATCACATATTCGTTTTTCCATTTTAACATTCCCCTCAAGATTGACTTTGAAAGAATGAAAAAGTTAATCTTGAATTGATAATGCTATAAACCGTCCAAACATTTTCATTGTCTCTGGAAAAATTCATAAACACCAAATTTTGTTCTTTTAGAGAGCATTAACCATTTTCAAATCACTTCGTTTGACTTTAAAGTTCTAGTTTTAACTCTTTTTGTCATAACATCTTGCTTGATCTTAGAGTTTTTAGCTTTGACTTTTGTTTATCATAACACATCGTTTGAATTTGGATTTTTACTCTCGTTTGAACGATTTAATTATATATGAACATTCAAAACGCAAAAGAAAGAAGAAATTAGAAAATTTTAAAAAAAGAAACATATACTCCAGATGACAACGCTTCTCTGATACCATGTAGAAAAATAAAATACGGAAATAAAATAAGACAAATAGAAAGAAACAAAATTACTTTTATTACTACATCTCTTCTTCTTCTGGTTACATTATAATGAAAATGAAATACATATTTATAGAAAAATTAAGAAACGGATTAAAAAAGAAATATAGATACAATAGAAATAAATCAGATGTATAATATTTGGCATAATGATATTGTATCCATTATTATTCTC
Organism: Tarenaya hassleriana; assembly: GCF_000463585.1. NCBI lineage: Eukaryota > Viridiplantae > Streptophyta > Magnoliopsida > Brassicales > Cleomaceae > Tarenaya > Tarenaya hassleriana. The sequence goes on along the minus strand of NW_010965946.1, from coordinate 464,827 downwards.
CATCATATCTCAAATCTTATTTTATTCCAATCACATATTCGTTTTCCCAACACTGTATACTATTGCGTAGAGTTGGGGTTAACCGCTACACCCGAAGGATTGTGGTTGGATTCCCTAACGTTACCAAAAAAATAAAAATAAAAATAAAATAACTTGCGTTAACATTTCGGATTCAGAGATGGAAATGAATATTTGGTTCGAACGGGAAAACATATAACACTGATATATATTATTATTATTATTATTTAATTATGATAATAATTATTGTTATTATGAATATGATTGGTAGTAGTACTGGTACTGGTACTAGTGTTGAATGTGTCATTGTGAGAAGATATTTTTGGCCGTATGTGTTAAATGAGGATGCTGATTTTTCACCATTCTAAATTTCTAAGTTATAACTCTCTCTCCCAACTTTTCTTCGGATAGATATTACGGTTCCCTCTTCTTCTTTGGGTTTGGAAATTCCAAATTTTAGAAAAGTACGAGTGGAGTGTTAGTATCCATAGGCGTCGGCCTCATAGGAGAAAGGTAAAATACAAATTTAATTCAATCCATTTGGTAGGTTGGCCAAAATTTCCCAACTTTAGGATTTTGGATATCAACCTTAATCAATTGCAATATTACCTCTAAACTTATTGGAAATAAATAAATTATCAGTGATTAATTAAGACTTTAGGGTTTTCGCTCATGTACATTTGGTGGATATTGAAATATAGGAGAGTACCCGTCATCGACGGATTCGAAATCGGCAAAAAAAAAAAATCTAGAAATCAAACCGGTCCAACTTCTATAAGAAAACACGCGTATAAGGAAAATAGGTTTAAATCGCAAATAGTCGTAAAATCAGTCAAAAATTGTGACATAATTCTCCGTTGTAACAGCCGTCGCAATATCCAATGTTTCTTGTATTGAACTGCTGTCGGATACCCTGAAATTTGAAATTGTAGTGAAGAAGTTCCAAAAGATTTTCAATTTCAGTATTAACGGAATGTGAAGAACAAAGAAGTAAAGAATGGACAATTTACTCGCAATCGTTCCAATTGATTTCGGGACTTAGCTAAGCCCATTTCCGCTGAATATGGGCCTATATAAGCCCATATTGATTTTGTGATCCGACCCACAACGTTTTTTTATTCCCATTAGACTTTGGGCCTAATCTAAAAAGCCCATCTTGATTTTATGATCCGACCCACTTTTTTTTTTTTTAAATTCCCACCACTTTTTTTTTTTTTAATGTTGTTGCTGTTGCTTAACAAAAATCCAAATCAATAGATAAGAGTAATTTCATAACCATGATATACTGATCTAATTTCCATCAATCATGGTTATAAACATCCAAAACGTAAATAAGATTAAACGAATCATTGCACACGCACCAAAATAAAATAAAAAAAAAGGTTCCAATAACACTGCCGTGGTGGTCTCAGCACACAAACGTATGCATACATCAACATTTCAATAATAAAAAAAAACAACAAAAAATTATAAATAAATACTTGAATTATTTTGTTTTTAATGGTTGGAGCCCTTGAAGAAGAGAGTGGTGCCAACGGTTGCGGACACGACAAAGAGGCTTCCCAAAACGGCGGGCAGCGTTCCCTTGTCCGTGAGAGAATGAACGATCTGATTGTCTTTGATGGAATGCATGATCTGATGGGCCAAGCTCTCTTTCTTGTCTTTCTTCCCCGTCTCCTCCTCGTCTCTGTTAATCTTCAGGAACTCCCTCAGCCACAGAGCCGACATTTTCGGGTACCTCTTCAGTCCGTCTTTGTAATCTATGTAGTACAGACCGTATCTCACACCGTATCCGCTGTTCCACTCGAAGTTGTCGAGCAATGACCATATGTAGTATCCTATTAACTGAACTCCATCTTCGCTGTAACGACAACGCAACGAAAATATGTCAAAAACCCTGAAAATATTTCCGGGATTCATAGGAAAAAAAACGTTTTTCGAGAGATTTTGTGTTTTGCTTACTATATGGATTGATGCATGGCGTGTATATGCCCCTCGATGTATTCTAACCTATCCATATCGATAGAAGGGTTGTACAAAGATGTAGCCTGATCCGCTGATTCACCGTACCCTGAATATATAAAAAAATGTTACAGAATTTCGTTATTTCCTGTGTAATATAGTGACGAGAGAGAATTTTCGATTGGATCGAAAAAACGTGGATTACGTTACGTACCATTCTCAGTGATGATGATCTTTGGATTATCGTATGCCTCTTTAATATACTTCAGCACGTTCCTCAGACCCAACGGGTAAGTGAAACTCCACTCTGATCCTCCCTGTCATAACGTAAACATGTCCTGGTTATGTTACAACATTCACATACATATACACAGATGTTGTGTAATGCCTGTATATCGGCTTTGTATATGTACCTGTTTGGCGATGACTTTGCCATCTACGTTAGTTTCTGTAAAACAAGAAACAAGAAGAGCAGATGTAACGCATTAGAAACCGAACAAAACGAATCATCGGATAACAGATAACTCTAACTCTCCATAATTCTCGGTAACGGAACATACTCATCCAATCGACGTGTTGATCGGTTCTCCAAGTGGGTTGCGTTGGGTCGATGTCTTCGTCTTTGATGCTTTTGGCGTAGAGGGAGCTGTAATAGTTTATCCCGACATAATCGCAAGATCCCTTCAGCTTCTCCGACTGCTTTGGTGTGAATGACGGCAGCCTGTCCCCGACCAACCTCTTCATGCTTTCTGGATAGTCTCCGTATGCTGTCGGATGCTGATGCCTGTTGACAAAACAAAACAAAAGACCGCGAATTACATCCAAGATTCATACCGAAATCACGAATCCTGAATACGAAAGCGAGAAAACCCACCAGCCAAACATGAAATCCATGGCTCTGACACAGCCCTCGACGTCGTCTGGATTGCTTGGGTCGAAAGGTTCGTACCAAAGCGGATTATGCGCGATCCCGATCATTCCCCCTTTGCACTGCTGGAGTTATATCGACAGAGAAACATAGTCTTTTGTCAGCGTTTTCGCAAAACGGGTTATCGATCGTTGATAAATGATGAATTCACCGGCTTACGTACATTAGGCGCCTTCCTGAAAACCTCCACTGCTTCGGCGTGGGCAAGGAGCAAGTTATGGCTCACTATATAAGCCTCATAGCCCGACCTTCCGACCAGACTCGCTGGATTCACGTACTTAGAGCACCGTCCCGGTGCTTTCCTCCCGGTATCATATCCCGCTATACTGTAAACCCATGGCTCGTTCAACGTGCACCAGTACTTGACCCTATCTCCGAATCTCTCAAAGCAAAGGATCGCATAGTCGCGGAAATCGTCCCTGTCCGTGGCATATACACATTCACATACATAAGATCAAACCCTTCAACGGAAAGTCTCGGTAAAAGGCTACAAGGAGAGGAAAAACACTTACAGAATCTGCTCGCTTAGGAAGCCGCCATATTCATCTTCAAGGTCCTGAGGGATGTCCCAGTGGAAGAGAGTGACAAGAGGTGTGATCTCTGATACAAGTTTTTAATTTCCCGGTGAGTTTTTCTAGAGATTTCGCGAATAAATCCTCGTTCGTTTCTCGGAAGAAATAGGATAATGAACGTTTACCGTTTGCCAAGAGTTCGTCGATAACATCATTGTAGAACTTGATCCCTTCTTCGCTGACTCCTCTCTCGATTTTTCCGTCTGTGAGTTTCCAGCCGAAAGCAAGAACGTAAAAGATTAAGGGCTCGAATTCTCTTACGGGGTTTCGAGAGGGGGAAATGTTCGTAACGGATATATAGAACGAGAAAAACGCTTACAGGGAATGACTCGGGGCCAAGCGATGGAGAGCCTAAACGAATCCATGTTTATCTCTTTCATCCTTTTGATATCTTCCTGCATATATATAAATTACAAAATCTTTATGTTTATATATACATCTCTATCTGGTCCGTCCAAGAGAAGAACTACAAGATCGGAAAAAAAACCCGACCAAGAACGCCTACCTTGTAGCGATGGTAGAAGTCGACGGCTTCTTTGCCATCACTGTTGGCGGTTCTGTAAGGAAACCTGTTGGAGAAGTGATCCCACATGCTGGCTCCCCTCTTGTCCTCGTTGACCGCTCCTTCATACTGAATACACAGAGTAAAAACACAACATAATCGCATCGTTTTCGATCTGAGACAATCCGTTTTCTTAATAATCCGGAAATTCATCGACCTTCGACCCAACTACATCTCTCCCGTAGACTCCAACGAGTTTTACCTGGTAGGACGAAGAGGCGGTACCCCAAAGGAAGTCCTTGGGGAAACTGGATCGACCGGTTGCAATGGAGGAATGGCCTGGCCCTTTGAATCTGCCAACCCAATAAGCCAAAAAACAGAATTAGAAAAGGGTCTCCATTTAATTTCAATCAAACTTTTTTTTTTGTTGAAGAATTTCAATCAAGCTCGTAACGATTTAATTATCGAAAATCCATGGATTCGGCTAAGTTTTTTCGGATGTTTAAGGTCAATTTATGTACTGAGAAATATTTAGAGCAGACAGGATCCCAACTGTTCCATTTGCTGTCGAGATTTTCTTGTCTTGAATTTCTCTCCTCCTTGAGTTGTGTTGATGCTCGTCTGAAAAATAAAAAAAAAACAGTCCAATACATATATCAAAAAACAAAAACATTAAATTAAAAAACATATATGCGTTATTGATATATATATATATACGGAATATTAATACAAACATATATATATACTTTGTGTTGGGTTTCTTGATCCTTGAAGAAGATTTTCCTTGGCCAAGTTGAGAAGAAAACAGAGCCCGGGGGGGGGGGGGTGTTCTTGCTGGTTGCAAGCTTGAGATAAGATATGGGATATGTATATATATATTATATTATACACATATATATATTGGTTTATGAATGTGAAAGGAAGATGTGTGTGAAGGAACGCAAATTATGCATATATAAAAAAAATATATAATATTATAAAAGGTTTCAACTGTACGCGCAAGATTATAAGGGGAAAAGTCAACCGATGATTACAAAATCCTTTCGCATCTGTCCAATTGAATACTTCGGCAAGTTCGCTGTCTGTTTATAATAAACCTGTTTCCGGATATTTTTAATTTTCAACTCACAACTTGCCCCTTTCTTTAATAATTAAACCATTTATTTTATTTATTTACGGAGTTGCCATTTCTCCTTTTGGACCCCCCTTGCATATTGATTAATGTATTTGTTAAAGGGTCCGATCGATATACATGTATGGATGCACGAGAGACTGTTTTCTTTCCTTTTTTAAGGGATATTACATGGCCAAGTTGTAAATACGTGTTTATTTATTAGAAATAAAAAGATTTCAACCGCTGCGATGATAAAAAAAAATAATTCCATAGACGATAATCAAAATCAAGTGCAAACTCTGATGTAGGCAATATGAAATATTTTATTGGTCAATTTTGCTACAAGAGATGAATAATTCATTGGATGTGTAACGTTTCCTCCATCAAACGAAATAATCTTTTTAATTTCCGAGACAGAATTCTACTTATAATAACCATATATATATACATAAAATGTTATAAGTTACTAAGAATAATAGTAAACAGTTATAATGTAATTAACGGAGACATGATTTTAAGAAATAACAACCTAAATGTTGTTGATAGGTTCTGATTTGAAGTTTATGCATGCAGATTAACATCCAAATCAGAGAAGAGATTAAGAGCGTTGCTTTGACTTTGAATCGGTCACTGAGGGCAAAAGCGTAATTTCGTTAGTAAATCGAAATCTGTTTGGGTTACTTCCTTGTGTCGGGATGTGCTGACACACACAGCATGGGACCAATGGGAAGGAGTCTGAATGACGTGGCAGCCATACCAGTCAACTATGCCGTCGGTCTTCCGTCTTTGTCGTTATCTTTGACGGAGACGATACATTGCTCGGTATTATTGAGATGGCCCATTCTTCATCCATATAATAACGTAAGGTCAACATAAGCAGCAAATCTGGAACATAGATGGTTATGCTCAATTTTATTTCAAAGTTATAATTCTTTGAATCTATAATAGAACGTGATTGATATGGTAATTAAAATCATATTAGTTACATATGACATGTTTGTTATCATAGGAACATCGACAGATCGCACATGGCTTTTTCATAGTTCCGAGATTAGTTATGAGTCTCGATTTATAATATACGATTATTTATAAAAAAAAACTTCTCTTAAAAATATAATTCTACTTCCATTTCTTCATAACCCACGATCTTAAGGGGCAAATTGTGATTAGTAAAAGAAACACAACCAAATCCCTGCAAACCCATTTCAAAATATCTCAATTGATAACTATATTTATATATATTCTATGTGAGATCTAGATCCTGGATATTATTTATTATAAACGATCATTTCAACCGAAAAGTGGAGTAACCATATTTATTTGATTTCAACCGCCACGAACTCATGCAATAACTAACATGGAAAAAATAGCAAGGGAAAATGGTACGACGCACTCAACCACAGGTCGGGTGGGTCCAGGGAAAGCCCCAAGTTTTGGAGGTTGCGACCACATCGGATCTTGACCACGACCCGATTTCCTCGCGTTTGACCCGATCTAATAACGCCTTGTTATTTTTTCCACTCGGTATTATTGAACATTGTATTTGATCCCACAATGCTTTGTATTTTGTTCTTGGGGTTATATATAGATATGCTTGCTCTACTCATTAGGTACATAGTTATATAACGGTTATTTTTTTTTGTTAACGGTAAATCGTATAAATATAAATGTTTTACAATAGAGAAGACGCATCATCCCTAAGTACAAATAATAAAGATCATAATAACAGATCCAAATGAAACTGGAGAGTTATACTAAACAGTCATAGATATTTAAAAATTATAACCAAAAGCAGTAGAAATCTAAAATCTATCTTTGCCTTTGCGAGTTTTTCCGACTAGTGTGAAGTCGGTAGGATCAAAGTAGACTTTGTCAACACAAGAGCAGAGGTTATACTTAGAACCTTGAGTTGTAGCAGCAATGGAAGAACGAGCGCGTAGAATTCGTTGCGCTTCTGTCACTAATTCTTCATCTGAATCAAAACAGAATTTTTGACAATGATAGATAGTGGGTGTGGTAGAAACTAAATTAGTTAATGTAGGCGAAGATGGTTGGTTGTCTTGAACAAGTTCTTCCGAGTCAGACATGTATTCTCTCTGCGGAGAAATACGGTTATTCAACGGTCATACTCGACCAAACAAACAAACAAACTATAATGAATCATTAGCAGTTTGCCGGTCCGATTTAATTAGTTCATACTTTATATACATGTGCATGATTTAATCTTTGATCGGTGTCGGAATTGTTTAGAGAATTGGTCTCGTCTCGTCTTCAAGTTTATATATATATATATATATAACCATGAATGTTAAGAATTGACGATTAGCAAAGGAAAGAAGTAAGAAACGCGTTGTATAAACGATCAAATACCCCCCCGGGGGATTTTTTTTTTTGTATATGTTATATTTACAAATTACAAAAAATGAAAAACGTAGGGGTGAGGCTAAGCCGTTGAATTTGCCTCCATTGATAGGAAACCTTTATACCATAGAGCAGAGCGTTTGAGGTATCGCTTAAGGTTATCTTGAAAATCCACGTAGATCAATCCGTAGCGATTCGTGTAACCAAATTCCCACTCGTAATCATCCATAAACGACCATACGTAATATCCTCTCACGTCGGCTCCTTTCCTGTCGATATATGTACATATATATTGTTTCAATTATCAGCATAAATGGAATAATATATGCTTTCTATTTAGAGAATTAATTAACGATGTTGTTTTAAGAATTAAGACTTATACCGGATGGCGTTCAAGAGAGCAGAGAGATGGAGATGGTGATACTTTATCCTTAGTTCATCGTTGAGGGCTTCGGTGACGGGCAGCGACTTGTCGGTTTCATATGCCATGCCTTAATTTTATTAATCCAACAAACAAAAATCATTCGACGCTGGTTGGTGCCACATTATTATCATTGAAACCACAAGAAAACAGATAAATAAAATGAAAAATTAATGATCATACCGTTTTCCGTGACGTATATTACTGGATTATTGTATTTGTATTTCACGTACAGTAGAAGATCTTGAAACCCCTTTGGATAAATGTAGAGCCAAGATGCACCCGTCTGGTTTATTTAAATTCACATCAAAATGCAGTTTTGTCTTAGTCCCGACATTATGTTTACGAGTTCAACTTTTATTTTTTTTTAAATGCGACCATAAGTTGCAATAAAGAAAAAGAAAAAAAAAATACCGGTTCACCGATAGGTATTCCATTCTTCTCCGCTGTACTTAGAACACACAAAAAAATGATAACTTGCGTAAGAAAAACACATTCAATCACGAAAGTTTTTTTATAATTCGAAAGTTTATCGTACTTTCAATCTAACTATATATCTTAGATGATTGGAAAAGTTCACGCGAATTTATCTCTCCAAATGGAGATTACGATAAAATATATATTGTGTATATGTATAGTCATAATTTCGTATTGTTATCTCTGCCGTTAGATTATAAAAAAAATCTAAATATATTTAAATTCATCCTTATATCGATTCCATAATAGTAGAAATCGAAAAAATTCGGTGAAACCCAAATTTTTTTACCGTAGTCATATTAAACCAAATAATTCAACCCGACATTTGCAAGAACCGAACCGAACCGAATAAAACAAACCAAAAGAGATCGGTCATCCCAAATCGTCGCTATCAAAACAAATATAGGAAGCAGAAGAAGAATTATTTGTCAAAATAATAAATAGTATTTTTTTTTCTTCTAAATATCAGCAAAAGATAAGATGCTTAGGTATGATATATTTGATAATTATAATACGTTTTATGTCCAATGTATTTGGTACGGAAATGGGTCCGCAGTTGGTGATGATAATTGTTATTATTATTATTTTTTGAAAGGAAAAAAAAGGGAAGAAGAGGAGGGAGGAGGGTAAGGGGTACTTGTCTCGTTGACGTGGCTGTCGGTGGTGGAGCTAAGATTGGCGCTGGCATAGAACATAGCGTCTTCGGTGAACCTTGCCGTGTAATAATTCACTCCGAAAAAGTCAAACGATCCTTTGACCATTTCTCTCTCCTCTCTCGTGAACTTCGGTAGCCTCTCTCCCACCACTGTCTCTCTCATCACCTCTGGATATTCTCCGTACGTTATCGGATTCGCAAACCTACACGTTACATTAACGTAACATTTATTGCATTTTCATTATAACCATCTCTCTCTCTCTATATATATATGTATATATAGATATTAATATTTACGTTTGAATAGGCATGTAATTAACGTTAAACTTATAGTTTTACCATCCAAATGAGAAGTCAAGAGCCCTAGAGGCAGCCTCTCTACATGCAACGGTTTCGTACTTTGGAATCATCCAAGATGTCTGTATTGTCATCCCAATTATACCTCCTTGAGAACTCTGCTTTCACGTTTCGGAAAAAAAAATGGATGATAAATAAGAAAGGGTTACTTAAATCTCCGCCATCTAATTAAGGAAAGCGAGTGACCTGATAGTTCTGTCTATATCGTCGGACCGCGGCCGCGTGGGAGAGGATCAAGTGGTGAGCCGCTAAGTAGGGCTCGGTGGCCGAGTTCCCGGCCGAGCAGTTCCCTACGTAGCTTGAACAACGTCCCGGTGCAGTCATACCGTACCCGTACCCGAACATTGTGAAGATGTTTGGTTCATTGACCGTGATCCAATATTTCACTCTATCTCCGAATTCTTTGAAACATAGATCCACGTAATCAAGATAATCATTCCTATATATATTTAAATACCGATTTCGAATTGTCACACTTTTGACATTAAACGTTTTGGCAGTGAACTGAATTTCAGGGTATGGATTGAATAATTATATCTTACACGACTTGTCGGCTTAAGAATCCGCCATATTCATCCTCTAGTGCCTGAGGTAGGTCCCAGTGAAACAAAGTAGCCATAGGCTTTATACCTGATTTTAAAATAACAACAAAATGCGCCATTATTAGAGACTTTGATACTAATTAAATGCATGTTTGTATTCTAGTTTTGGTTCATAATGGGAGTGTGTCTGGCATGCACGTTCATATAGGATTTAATTAATTCATTTTCTTAAAACGAGATTATTGGACCGACCGTTTGAGATTAATTCATCGATGAGTTGATTATAAAAGTCAATCCCTGCCCGGTTAACTCCTCCTCCAATCGTACCATCTATACCAAGGAAATCACATGAAAACAAAATTACCGCCGCATTAACATGATAAAAAATAAATTAAATGTTTACTGAAGGTAAGTTTTTGCCAAATTGGGTGAAAAAGAGAGCCGTACAAGGCAGAATCCGTGGCCAAGAGATTGAAAACCTGAAAGAGTTCATCCCGATTTCTTTCATAAGAGCGACATCTTCCTGCAAGAAAACGACCAAAATTCATATGGGTATCAGCCAAAATTTACGTGTTTTCCGTAGAATTTACGTATATTACCAAACGCATAATCCCAAAATAAAACCTTAGCCAAAAGGGTATATACATAATAGTACCTTGGAGCGGAAGTAGAATTCGTCTGCCACGTCCCCATTGCTCCCATCGGAGATTTCCTCTGTAACAATAATAATAACACGTAAATACTAATGAAACATATAATTCTGATAGTCGGTCCATTTCGATGGATCAAAGTTTATGAACAGAGAGATGGAAAAATGACAAGCCTGGCTGTTGTCTAGCAAACGTGTCCCATATGCTTGGTTTTCTTCCATCAACGTCGACCGCTCCTTCACTCTAACGAAATGGGCAAAAAAAAAGGAAAATTGAAAAAATCTTATACATAACATATACATATACGCACGTATGAATCTTGCATGAAAATTACGTATATTAAGATGGCATTAAAATGTAATAATCCGTATGGGTTCGAAACCTGATAGGCACTTGAAGCTGCTCCGAACATGAAATCATCGGGAAAGCTTCGTCGGTCCAAGGTTTTGGACGTTAGGCCGAGAATATTGTCGAAGGCTTGAAGGTGAAGCTCACGCGTTGATAAGAAGATGAAGCTCAAGAAGATTATAGAGGTCGTTTGAATAATCTTCATGTCACATAAAAAAACGTTTTAAATTTCTCTACGCAACGTTTTGCTTGAACCTTTTTTTTCAATGGATATGGAAAACGGGCGAGTTGGATCGACATTATTGGTTGGTGTTTAATTGCTTTTATAGTTGCTTTTACATAAGCGGGTTAGGTGATATTAATAATATATTTTATATGTTAAACAAAAATGATTGGTTAACTAGTCATGATCACCAAAATCATGATTTGTCAAATAAATCAATTTGTTTAATTTTGACTTCGTGGGTTTCGGTATTTGATGATGTAGTTGTCACAACGATGCAAGTTGGCGCTTGATTATTGTATTTATCGAAATTTATAATCGAAGCCAACCTTAATTGGAATGGAATAAAAATGTTTCCCGAATGGAATCTCGCTATATACAGTTTGCAAACTAATATCATAAGATTTATACATAAATTCAGAAAAACTACAAAACTTCTCTTATCGATCTGAATATTTCTCTGCAAATATATTCTTCAAATCATCACAAAGGATGTTGATTTGATTATTTTCGAATGGGTCCGAGTTTGATTAATTTGAATTTAGAGAAATCATATCCAATCGAACTTTATTAGTTCGGATCTAAATTGTGTATATTTATATACCATATAGTTCGATTTGGTTTGTTATAAGCCAATTGAAATATGCATGGACCGCTCGACAAACTGTATAGAAGATATTATTATTAGAATATTATCATTGATATGATTATAATTTACCCTATATATTATGCCTAGAATATTCTATTGTATTTTGCTATATATTATGATGTATTCTTCTTATTATCAATAATAGAAAAACATTTTTCCTATTATGGTATCAGAGCTTCGGTTTTGCTCTAATTTTTTTTTTCATCAACAATGTCGGTCGAATCCGAAAGCGACGATGAAGGTGACAACGATGTACTAAATCCAATAGTATCATCGCCTTGAGTATCGTTTTAAATTTATTTTGCTCTTTTTTTTCTTCTATTTTTTTTCCCGACGGCGATGTTCATCACCGTCAACCCTAGCCGATGTGCTATTTTTTTTAACGACGATGTTCGTTTATCGACGTCAACCCTAGCCGATGTGCTACTCTCTTTTTTTCTCTGACGACGTCCGTTTATCGATGTCAACCCTAGCCGTAGTGAGCTCTTTAAACATGGCTTTTAGCCTCTTTCGATTGGAAAACTCCGATCGTCGATCCACGTATTTGCGTCACTTATTTTTATTTTTTTCTCTTGTCCCGTTGCTAGACTATCACGTATTATACGTCGCGCTTTTGCGCCCATTTTTTTTTCTTCTTTTCTCAGGCCTAGCCCTATATACACCGCAGTTCTTTGCGCTGCCGACTTCATTGTCGTGCAACCCAATTCACGCATATGTGTCGCACTTTCGTACCACATCAACCTCTGAGAATACAACTATCAAGCTCTTCAAACGTTATCAAGCAACACCGACTCAAGTCTGAACTACACCACCACATGGAAGATGATTCGTTTAATATGATCAGAACTTCAGTTTTCAGTTTTTATATAACAAGATTGAATTAATCATAGATGATTCATCTTGAGGGGGCATATAGAAAGATATTATTATTAGAATATTATCATTGATAAGATTATGATTTACCCTAGATATTATGTCTAGAATATTCTATTGTATTTTGCTATATATTATTATGTATTTTTCTTATTATCAATAATAGAAAAACATTTTCCCTATTAAACTGTTCTTGTGCGAATGTTTCATAGTATTTTGACTCCTCACATCGCCGGAAATTGAGTTTATACACAGAAGCTTCACATTCTCAAATAGGAATCGAAATCCGAACGGATTTGCAGCTAAAATCGCAGATTTTTGAAGACCATTTTTTATTAAAAACCGGTGAAGTATGTTGTCTTAATTAAGATCAGTTCTTCAACTCTTGAACACGGGGATTTGTCTTCTTGTTTCCTTTGAGGATGTCACTGAACCACTTAGCCGATTTCTTGGGGTACCTCTTCTGACCGTCTTTGTAGTCGACGTACACCAGCCCGAACCGGACAGTGTATCCAGCTGCCCATTCGTAGTTGTCTAGCAACGACCATGCGAAAAATCCCTTCACGTTCGCTCCAATCCTATACAGAACCCGACGTTCTCAATGATCCGATATATATATATATATTGTCTATCTATCCGAACGTTTCTTCGTGAAAACGTAACTTACTTGATAGCTTCGTGGACCATCTTGAGGTGGTGAGCGTAGAAATCGATCCTATCGTTATCTTTTCGGGAGACTACACCAGTGTTAAACTCATCGACTCCTGCACGATTTAACTTTAGAAAAGGATATTTCGCCCGAACAAAGCCGCATATTCAAGAGGTGTGAAGGATGAATTACCGTTTTCGGTAATGTACATGACCGGGTTATTGAACTTGTACTTAGTGTAGAGGAGGAGATCACGAATTCCCTTGGGGTAAATCAGAAGCCAGTCCGATGCAGCCTGTGAGGAAGCCAACCACGCAAGACCAAGTTCAGGTTTATGAATGGGAGTTGAACCATTTATTCAATTTAAATCGGGTGAATGTTCATGTACCTTTTTACCTATCGGCACTCCATTTCGTACGCCTGATGCAAAACCAAATCCACAGTCGATTTCATAAAACGTATTACAAACACAACATTCATATTATAAGCTCATATAATGTATCAACAAGATTGTGTCATGGATCGGACCTGTGACTTCGGTGCATGGATCGGAGAACATGGTCACGTCTTGGGTGGTGCAAGGCACGTCTTTGGCGTAGGTGGACGAGTAGTAGTTGATACCGATGAAATCGTACGATCCTTTGAGCATTTTGGACTGTTCAGCGGTGAAGGTTGGTAGGCGACCGCCCTTGACGTGGCTCACCATCTCGGCCGGATATTTCCCGGAGACGAGCGGCTCCAAGAAATAGTCCAACGTGAACGCCATGGCTCTTCCCGCGGCAAGCCTATCGGCATGTGTATTTGTGTAAGGAATGTTGAAACCCGCGTTCAGGGCGATACCCACTTGACCCTTTTGAGTTGCCTGTCGGAACAAAACCAAATCGCCGGCCGTCAGAACCTCACTTCAGACCAGACCGAACTCCTGTTTCTTCTGACACAACACAAGTTAACAGAAAACAGTAGACAAAAGAGTACGGACCTGGTACTTCTCTCTGTAGACCTTGACGGCTGCAGCATGGGCGAGGAGGAAGTTGTGGCCGACGATATAAGGCTCGGTGGCTCCGTCCCCACCGAGGCAGTTGGGGTTGGTGAACTTGGAGCACCTTCCAGGCGCCATGGAACCGGTTACGTAACCTTGTTGCACGACCGTCAGCGGCTCGTTCAACGTTATCCAGTGCTTCACTCTGTCTCCGTATGTCTTGAACAACAGTTCGGCGTAGTCCTTGAAATCGTTCCTGTTTCATTACAAAACACATCATCATCACCAACCCATTTGTCTGGTTTCACACTTAGCTACATTCAAAATTTCATGGATATTGCAGTCATGGCTTGGAGGACTTACACAATCTGGGATCCACGGAAACCGCCGTAAGCGTCTTCGAGGGCTTGCGGGGTGTCCCAGTGGAAGATTGTGACGAACGGCTTAATTCCTATTAACATGAAACAATATTTTCTTACGCGAATCTAAAAGTTACAAGTACGGCCAAAAATTGCAACAAAAAAAAAACATTGGATTGAAATAAATTCCAAGTAAAAGACTGACCTTTGGACAGAAGTTCATTGATCAAGTTGTTGTAGTAGTTGATGCCGGCCTTGTTGATTCCTCCCTTTAGATTCCCACCTAATAATTAAAAAACACGAATTCCATTAACCTTGGTCAAAATTTCCAAAAAACAGTTATAGATTCCGATTAATTATAGTATGAATGGGTTTTATTTTATTTGAAGGCTTACGGGGCAGAATTCTGGACCAGGAGATGGAGAATCTGTAGGCGCCGAAGCCAAAGTTGTGCAAAATGGCGACATCTTCCTGCAAACCAAAGTTTACAGAATCCATTAGAGATGATGTGTAAGAAAATAATTGGGAAAGTAATGTGAAGGAGATGACGATTAATAACCTTGTAAAGGTGGTAAGAATTGTCTGCAACTGACCCGTTGCTACCGTCCTTTATCTTTTCTGTAACAAAAAATTTAAATAAAAAAACACATTTTGTTATGAAAAAAATTGAATCTCAGGACGAGAAATGCTGTAAACAGAGTACATACATACATACATACATACATACATACATACACACGCATGGTCAAAGTGATTGGGATTTGCTTACGACAGAACCAATCCAAAGCAAAACCCTAACTCCTAACCCTTTTGTCCTTTTTTTTTTTTGCTTTCCCCCTTAGATTTGTTCATCTGCCTCTCTATTCAAGAACAAAGCAGCGATTCACACATTTGGATCTGACTAGATCTCTACGCCATCGAATCAGAAACCGCAAATACTTTCTTTTTTTTCTTTCATAAAACAGATCCATCGATCTATTCAGAAAGTTCAAAAAAAAAAAAAAAAAGACAGTCTCTGCAATGGAAGATTAAGACGAACCCGGATGCTTCTCGGAGAAAGTATCCCAAATACTCGGTCCTCTTCCATCTTCATGGGCAGCGCCTTCACACTGCAACACCGAATCACATTTCAACACGTTTTTTTTCTTTTCTTTCTTAAGGAATTATTTACACGAATTCATTCAAATACCGAAAATATTAATATAACCAAAAAAAAAAAGAAACCCAGAAGAAAAAAAAGAAAAAGAAAAAGGAAAAACCTGGTAAGCAGCAGTTGCAGCACCAAAGATGAAATCTTTGGGGAAATCTTCCCTGTTGATTACAGGCCTTGTGTTCTTGGACTGCTTGGCTAAAGCTCCACTGCACAACAACCCAATTGCAAGCAATACAATGACACCTACGCCTCTCATATTCTTTGGAATTCTCCCTTTTTTTTTTTGGTTTAAATAAAAATCCAGACTTTGGGGGATTTGATTTTGATTGTCCCTTAAAGGAGTTCCAATTTATAGAGAGCTCTATAGTTGTCTGAATTTGGAAAGTGATCTATAAATAGATCAAAAGATAGAAACAGAATCCTAGAATTGAAATTTTTAAAAGAGAAACTGAATAGCATTAGCAAGTTCCCCAATGTATTTCTAAATTAGTAAATGACAATTCAAAATCCAATCTCATACGGATAAATCCAGATTTCTACCTAACATTATCTTAATCTTTTTTTTAATTTTTTTTTTACCGAAATAAGATTTGAATTAAAGCTGAGCTTCGCACGTCGGGTACGCCATTTCCCAAGTCAACATGAAAACGTGGGGGGTCCTTTCTACACATACACACGATCCTACATTTTGAATTTAAATTTGTATTATTTCACCGACAACTCAGCTATTATAATTTCGAGGATTATTTTCATTAATTTAATAGTAGATTTTCACTGTTCTATGATTATTTTTATACAAATATTGCAAATTATATTAATTAAAAGCTCGATTTTTTCTTGGTTTTGTAAAGAGTATAGTACAAGAACAAGAGATAGGTACAAGCGTGGAACTCAAGGGGAATACGATTCTAACCTAACGTTGGAAACAAGATTGTGATTTTTCACGAGAATTTTTAATATTGTGACCCATACGTTCAACGGTCAATTTTTTTGTTGTTTTGTGTGTTTTTTTAAAAAAATTGTTTATACTTTATTCTCTTATTTGCCCGTTTGGAATCTCTCTCTTTTTTTTTGCCGTTTTTGAATTCCGTAATTAGGTTAATTACTTTATTTATTTTCGAATTTGACTTCGTTATCCTTTTTAGTTACGAAGATTGGATAAATAAAGACAAAAAAAAACGAGAACGTGTCCAACCCTATTGGGCCGAAACCGCATTATTTAATGGGTCTAATATTACATCTTTGGGCCACTAAAATCCCGTGGGTCCCACCTACTGCCATCTCAAAGTGTTGGGCTGGGCCGTGAAGGCATTATATTTATGGGCCTTATCTTATATCTTACTAATTAGGCCCATTAAGAGAGGGGCACATCCCACGTGGGACCTACTGCCATCCCGGAATGTTGGGCCGTATTCGCTTCATAGAACAATCTAATGGGCCGTGATCACATGCTTATACATGGGCTTAATATTATTTCCGAGGGCGTTTTTCTTGTTTTTATTTTTTTTTATGTATAATTGATTTTCCATTATAATTGACAATTTTTCTATTCATAATTTATCCCAAATCCTGCACTTTCAATTTTATGCCGTTAAATTTATCTTCTCCAACCAAGAAGAGAAGACTTTGGGATCTATTCTAATCTTTTATATATTTCATTCACTCTTATTATATATATATATATATATATATATATATATATATATATATGAAACATGATTTTATCCATGGGGCACTTGAACTAGGGACCACTAAAAGGTTCTTATAATATGACAAAAAGCTCATTTACTATTTGCTCATTTCCTACGATTGCTGACTCAGTGTTCCGGCATGTGTATATTTAAATGCACATGTATTGATGATATTCATACAATCTCACGTATTATGAGATGTGTACTTTTGTGTGTTTTTTTTAAATAAATATGTATAGTTTTTTATATAAAATGTGAATATCTAATTACTATTGCAAAAATTGTTTCTTTACAAAATAAATATGTATAGATACACGCATGTTGTTCCAACAAATCTAAAAGCATTATCTAAATGGAATAAGTTAACATAGCCTTAGTTTTGGGACTTATTCATGCATGTCTAGGTTCACTCTCTCTCTCTCTCTCTCTCTCTCTCTCTCTCGGGTTACCTCGAGATTCTGGATGTGTTTTTATGAGTTGTTTATTGTGTTATAGATGGTGGGGAAAAAAGACAACTGAGTTGAGCTTATATGGTTAGGGTTTCTTCCCTTCTTGTCCCTTGAAAATCCAAAAGGCCAATTCCAACGTACAAGTCGTGCAAGAATTCCACTTCACTTCTTAGATTCGTTTTTCTTCTCTTTTTAGTCGTACCATGTTTTCACTGATTTGAAATTATCGTTAATTGTCCATAATATCTCTGTATTTAACCATATAAATCTTAGATTGTAATAAAATTTCGATATAAATCGAAGTTCGTTGGAAAAATTTCGACGGAAATAACCGGTTTTAGGCTAGTTTATAATATATGGTAAGAAAGGT